>NC_051131.1:12186210-12486210 GCF_014839805.1 Manduca sexta | reverse complement strand
CATGCAATTAATGTTAAAATCAAAGAGAAAATTTAACGATAACATTAATAAAATGGTGAAATAGTTTCCGAACATGAATTTTCCATAAATCTATACGTATGTACAAGTAGATAAGCTGACTGATAAGCGATATCTGCGATAATAAGCCAGCACCACTTGTGTAGATAATGATTTATATATGCACAAACACATTATGGGTATAATGGAAGATTAAATGTAATTTTTATGGTTTGTTTGGAAGCCTTAAGATTCACTTGCATTCTTATTTTCCATTGTTTTGTGTAGTATTTAGAAAGGTGTATATATTTTAACGGTCTTTTTTTGTTTTCCCGGAGAAAGTGACTAACCACCCTGCATGGGGGGCGACTGGACGGTTACTTTGGGTTGCCATAGTTACGACCTGCCATTGAGCCGCCCGGAGAGATGGAAAACGTGAGGCGACCGCAGGCTGAGTTCCTAAATTCATACATACTTCTATGATAGCTAATGACCTGTGTGCGGAATATGTATTGTATAGACAATAGGATCGTTACCCACATGAAGATAAAAGATCCATTTCATGAAAATCAGTAATTCAATAAACTGAAATTGAGGAAGCGAATTATTTTAATCATTTTCTAAATTGCTTATTGACTACTTAGCAATTATGCACGTCTACAGCTATGTGCTCTGCAAAGCATGGAGGAGCAAGATTATTTTTGTAAACTTTTTTATTTTCATGTTATAGTTCACGAGCAAGAAGCTTGCCTGTTACACATCATAACTACCGATAACAGCAGCAATATATCACCTCCCTATGCGGCGCACCACTAAGCTGACTGAAGTTTTTTTTTTTATATCTGCCGTTGTTTTCACCGAGGGTGCCCTGCGAACGACGGTCACAGGGCCAGTGAGGAAGAAGGGCGGGGATAGAGGGAAGGAAGAGAAAAGGAAGGGGAAGGAGCTTTCTAAGGATGGTTGGAAGAGAGAAGGAGGGGAAATGTTTGCGAACCCTTATAGGCCTCAATGTGTATTTAGCAACCATGAAGTATACACACTGAACTGTGTGCCTAGGGTCGCGGCAAATGTGCCCCCGTGCATGGGCGTGCATTTGGTGTGGAGACCAAGCGCACAAGAATTGCCTCGGGGGGAAAGCTGACTGATGTTTGCTTGGTCCATACATCTTTGGTTCAGGACTGAGTGGTCCATGGTCAATTATAAAATTATATGTATAATTTACCAATTGTAGAGCTATTTATTTTAGACTTCCCCATTGGCGTAGTTATATTCCGGTATGAGTGCAGTTCTGAGGTTTCGGGTTCGATCCCCGCGTCGGTCAGTGATATTGGATTTTGCTGTTCAGTGTCAGCCCGGAGATTAGAATTTGTGCCCGGAATGGTGATAGGCTCGTCCACTGTTACATCGTCGGAATACACACTGCAGGAAGTGTGTGCACGAGTTGCATGTCTGTCTACCTCTTCGGGAATAAAAGTCGTGAGAGTCCAGAACTATTTGTACTTTACATTCCCTCTGTATGTAATCCTAGCTAAAGTTAGAATAACTTCAAATTTGTTACCTAAATTAAATCTAGGACCTGTTAGTATGTAGCTAAATGCGGTACTAACGGTTTTAAAATCGATAATTTTCGATGAACTAATGATCAGCATCAAGTCATGCTAACATCAGTTTCATATATTTTAAATGCGATTTGTATGTTGTGGTTGAGTTGTCATGGTTTCTCTATGGATCAATAACACTAAAATAACTGCTAATTAAAATAGTCTAGCTTTAGGGATTATTAATTTACCATGATTTGCATCCTATAGAATCTATAGTATATATCATGATGAACATTACGATGTTGCTATTTACGTGTTTACGTATTTCGAGTTCGTCAAAAGACAGACCTAAATGGATGCTGCTTGATATCAGAGAAAAGCAGCATAGTAGATCGTGCAAATAGTCATACCGTTAAGGTTGAGCAGAACTTTGTTTAGAGTTCTGTACCATAGAATATTATTCAAGGCTGACCTAATTATATCGACTGGAGAGCGGTAATTATCTGTCAACAGTCAAAATTTTATCAAGACTACTCCGCTTACCATCAGTTCATTTCGGCGTTCTCCTATAAAAAAATAATGTTGTTCAATAAGTACCGAGCCAAAATCTAGGCAGAATAGATTATTGATTTTCGTTTAGAAATTGTATTGCTATATTTGTTATTACCTGCTAGCATTTTTAGATTTTTACATTTGGGAGCAATCATTTAATGTTTTGTTTTGACGGTAGTTCAGAAACAAGTTGAGGCTTTGTGATCGAGTCTCCTAAAATGGCAACGACACCCTTAAGTTGCAAACACATAAATATTTGCATAGAAAATAGTAAATGAACACCAAGTCTTTGTTTGCGATGATACGTGTGAAGTTAGGTTAAGGTAATAAATAGTGAAACCGTGAGCGCGACAACACAGTATCCATTGTGTTGTTAGTTGGAAAACAACAGAGTGCAAAACAAACCTTATCAGTATACTTATCAATGCTATCAGCACTCATAAGGGCATTGAATGAGGTGGTAGAAAGTGCGTTATAATTTTTGGTGTTCTGTGTAAAAAATGATCGTGGAACCGGCACCGAATCATCAAAACATGAAGTTTAACAAGACGGAGTCCGAATACAATATGAAATCTATCAGATTTCTATTGTTAATCATAACGGGGATGTTTATTGTAAGTACTTCATTTTATCAGTATTTTCATGTGCTCATGTTTTGACCGTGAAGTGAGAAGCTAAGGGTCACGAGTCTCTTATTTTCCACGAAAGGAAATTTTAGACACGGTTTTTTAATAATGACGTTATGGAAACTTGTGCATTCGAACCGCTTTTAAGGTCACCTAGCGTTCATATGTTTTCGAATATTGAACTATAAGTGTATTTCTTTTGCACCACTATTATTAAGTCTCGGCCGGTCAAGAACCTTATGATGTCAAATCAATAAAGTTTTCAACGATTAATATATTGGATAAACACATATGTATTGTTGCAATTACCTAGATGGCGTTAAGACAGACAGTCCTTCTATGACTGGTTCCTTTATCTATTCTGGTTGCCAAATAATTTTAATGGTAATAAACCAAGCACATAACTCATCTGAGTGGTCCATTTTCGCTGTGAATCCGGCGGTTTAGATTATTTATAGAACTCCGGCACAAATGATTGTACAAACATGAATATCATTAGCAACCGCAGGATGTCAACTGCTGAACATGAACCTCTCCCAAAGATTTCCAGTAGACCTATTGGAAGCAACCTTCGTCCAGCGAACTCCTGCCACTTTTATTAGGTCATCTGTCCATCTCGTGGGTAGACGTCTGACGCTGCGCTTGCCAGTTCGTAAAATAAAACCCAAACATGATTATAAAATCGCACAACATTATAATTGAAATGATAAATTATTTAGTTCCGGCGAGTTTATCAACTACATATGTAACTTAATTAGGAATTAATAACCGATAAAATATCATCGTTTAAGGGAAAGTAGCTACATATTTATTGTGGAGAAAAATTCTAGAACGATCTGGAACTAAAAAATAAAAATAAAAATTTGCTACAAAGTCTCATAAGGTCATTGAATTCACAATATTAACGATTATATAGCCTAGTCTTCTTCGAAATGGGCTATACAATACTTAGAATTTTTTATTCGAACCATTAGTTACTTAGCGTAGCGCGTTCAAACAAACAAACTCTTCAACTTTATATAAATTGATTAGTGGACTTAATTTATTGGTTATAATCGAACACGACAATAACTGTACTGAACATAAATTTGATCTGTGTAATACGTACTAAGTTTTACTTTGATGAACATAATAATAGAAGAATGGTAGGCCTTTCGTTTTTCGATGCCTGATGGTCATCAGAAATATGTCGGCTAGGTCTAAACTAGCTTTTAGCGGCGGCTCCGCCCGCGTGAAATATATTTTCGCAGGATAAAAAGCGGCCTATAGTTTGAACGCGCTAATCTCAAAAACTTCTGGACCGATTTAGATTTTTTTATCACTAATCGGAAGCTATATTGCTCCTGAATGCAATAGGTTACTTTTTGTCCCGAAAAAACTTTTCATGCGGGCGGAGACGTAGGCAAAAGTAAGTTATTTATATTATTATTTATATGGATGTTGAATTACTAAAGTTCTGGGTTGTATTTTTTACATAATTGTTTTTTTATAAAACGAACGCGGTTCAAATATGTGTATTAGGTTTGCTTAACTATTGTATGAATTCTGTGTCACCTCTTAAAAAATCTAGATCAATAATAATGAGGTTTTAAATTTAAAAAATAACAATTAACATCAAAGCCTAATCCACAAAAATGTTCTTAGAATTTATTTGATTAAATTTTTTTCAGATTATCGCTGGTCTGATGATAGTCCTCGGTATATCCGTTTATTCGCACTACCACAGCTTCTCGTTCTTCTACGAGAGCGCCAAGAGTGGAAGGTTCCTTACGCCATCAGTTCTTAGCGTGTTCATAGGTTTGGTGATGCTCGTCGTATCTTCGTTTGGTTTCTTTGGCAGTTTGAAACAAAGCACGTGTATGGTTAACTTGGTAAGAAGATTTTGAAATATTTTAAACAATAAATAAGTGAGTATAACTTAGTACAAATAATTTTTCTGTGTATAAATGTATTGCATCATTTTTCATTAAGAACAATATAAAATTGTAATTATTTCATCCTCATCCATCATTAGTGTTATGTTTTTGTAAATATAATTTTTATTTAATTTTTATTTTATGTAAGGCATAGTTTTTCCTTTTTCCTTTCAAACCCTCCTGATATCCCCTTTTCTAAATTTCTTTACCAGTCTTAATTTTATATCTCAAACTGTTTCCCTACCTTTGTCCTATGCAAAAACCGTCAGCAAAGAAACCTAACATTGCAATCTCAAGCTGCGCAAGCCAATATTATGAATATTTGCAACAACTTGTCTTTGGCTAAATGCACTAGACGTGCGAAGCCATGAAGAAAAAAAAAAAAAAAAAGTGAGTATAAGGTGTATGACCGCTTTGGAATGCGTTTTAAAAATAAATACGATGAATATAAAAAATGGAAATTAAATCACATGTAAAATGAGGTAAAATTTGTAAAAATAATTATTAACAATCAAACGTTAATAAATCTGGTTTATTTGTTTTTTTTTTTAGTTTAATTTCGTTATATTGCAAATATTCAGCCTTTTACCTAATGTTATGCAAACATTTTTGCATAATATTAAGATAAGACACACGATACATTTAATGGCATATGGTTTTGGGGATTCTCGTAAATAAACATAATTAAATATTCCGTACATATAAAATTATCTAAACAGGATTCAATTCAGCAGACATGCCAATACAAATGCAAAATGATAATATAGATTGTGTCATAGTTGTTTGTGTAATCGATCATTTTGTCTTTCCAATGCCTGATTACACACTTTAAAATATATATAGACGTTTCCACATAGTACTTTTGCATAAAATCTAGATAAAGTTATATCCGCAATCAGCAGTTACATTTATTAATTTAAAAACAATATCGTACAATATTTACCTCTTTTTGCCACTTGGCTTCTTGGACTTTTTCGATAATTTCTTCTTTTTTTGTTTTTCACTTTCTTTTATTAAGTATATACCTGCCTCCGTCCTCTCCACACCACCCCAAGGTTGACTGGGAGAGAATGCCCGTGGCATTAAGTCCATCTGTATACCGTGTGTACAAAGTGTAAAATAAAATAAATAAATAAAAATACATAACATCACGCATTTATCCCCGAAGGGGTATGCAGAGGCGCAACTAGGGCACCCACTTTTCGCCAAGTATGTTCCGTCCCATGATCTGACAGGGGGCGAGCCTATCGCCATATCGGGCACAAATTCCAGACTCCGGGCTGATACTGAGCAGAAAAACCTAAATATCAATTTGCCCGACCCGGGATTCGAACCCAGGACCTCAGAGCGCTATTGTTCCGGACATGCAATACAACTACGCCACCGAGGCAAATAAAAATAATTCGTTGGTAAGAAAGTATATTGATGAGTGAAAGGCTAATTGCCTTATGCGACATTATTTGTGACACAAAGTTTCATACACATTTAAAATCAGCACTTCTATGTTTTTTAAACCTAGTTAAATTTTTTCGAAAAATATTGTCGCTTAAGTCAATTGCGTTTTAACCGTCGATATCACTACATAGTATAAAACAAAGTCCTGTCCTGTCCCTTTGTATGCTTTTACATCTTTAAAACTACGCAACGGATTTTGATGCGGTTTTTTTAATATATAGAGTGATTCAAGAGGAAGGTTTATATGTATAATAATAATATCCATTCAATAGTGGAGAAATACTGTTATTTTGTTATGTTATACCCGTGCGAAGCCAGAGCGGGCCGCTATGTTTTTGTATACAACGATCACAGTTTTTCTGTAGTGTATTTAGTATCAGCATTGCACCCGTGCGAAGCCGGGGCGGGTCGCTAGTAATCTATAAAACCTCGAGAAACCGACCAGCTGACGTTTTTACTCTGAACCTTTGATTTTATACTTAACTCTGGACTCTGAAGCAAAAGTATCGGTTTCCATCCCAGTATCGAGATACACTTGTTTTGTACTTTCGTTACCTTTGGATGTTGTACTTTTTTATGCGGACACGATACAGTGACCCCACTGCTCCTGATGGTAAGTGGAGAGGGTTCCAGTAGTAAGTCGACTGACGAGAGATGATTACCCCTTGACAGTCGACACAATTATGCCGGCCTGTTGGGACAGGATATCCACAGGCTGATCCCGGAACGCGACACACATGGGCAACTATGGCAGATATAATAACTTGTGTACGGTGGTCGCTATCCGGGCGGATTTGTATTATATCCTCCCAGCAGTGAAATCCAGGCAAATATAAAACTTAGCTATACACGAACCACCGAGTAGAACTTAGATACTATCTCGAACAAAAAACAAGTTTTTTTATTGGCACGTCTGCAAGAAAGCTTCCCAAGTGTGAACCAAGTGTAAATGTGTAACACGAAAAAACATGCCATTATGTTATTTATAATCATAATTAAATAATAATTTATGAATATAAGGCCCATTATCGTAATTCTATACGAATTAAACACACAATAAGGCCCAGAACAGAGTTCATTGATTACCTACTTATTATTGAAAATCACAGTGTAAATTATTATTTTTGTCTTAATTTGCATCTTATGACATTTTAAAATGCATAAATAACTTTTTTACATGAAACCATTATTAATTGAATAATAAGCGCAGTATTACCCAAAATTATACCTAATAATAAAACTATGTGAGAAAGGTTCAACCTTTAATAAGCCAAGGAAAGGTTCGTTAATTTCCATTATATGATTACTGATATATACGTAATATTATATAATTACTGGTGGTAGGTCTATCATATGTAAGAGTCCACCTTGATAGGTACCACCGCAGTGGTATTTTTACTGTTTATGGGCGGTCGTATCTCTTACCATCAGGCTCACGGCAAGATCGTCTTGTCATTCAAAGCAATAAAAAGAAAATATCTACCTTTCCTAAGTCGCCAAAATATATAATATTTTTTTTATTTCAGTACGCGTTGATATTAACCTTATTACTCATAATTAAAATGGTGGTTGTTATCCTTGCCTTCACGGTTGATACGGACACAATCATGAGCTACATCAATATACCAATAGAGAAATATACGTACGACGCAGAAATAATGGACGAAATTGACAACTTGCAATACTCGGTAAGTTTTGTGCGAATTATTTTCTTCAGTCTATGTTCATCCAACGCTGAAAGTAGGCCTCTTGCATTATTATTTCGAATTATCTATTTTAAATAAATTTCAGTTATTATGCCTTCTTTAACTAATATACGACGGAAAACTTGACGAATGACCTATGCTGAATGTGAACATTTATATCTTTAGAAAACTTGTCATAGCTTAAGCTGTGTTCACTCAAGAACATGGGTTCCGTATTTCACGTCTCATTTGCGTCACAATCCGCTGACATACATATCATTCATACTTACATTGCCCCTCAATTTAGTCATGTTTTATTACAACGATGGGAGTTATGTTATTGGTACGTTGTTTTCAAGCCGTGAAAAGTACCGAGAAATGTTCTTTTGAGTGACAGAATATTCTGATTTGAGGCTAACTTTAGAAATTGTGTTAACAAAATCTTAAATACTAACAGCGCAAGTAAAAATACACGAAAATCCTGGTTCATACGGTCTAAAGGTACACAATTCCGAAAAATGCCTAACGCATCTACATATTTAATGTAACTTTGTGTGCTTCGTCGTGCTACAACCAGTCGCATTTGCCAGGCGTGTACGGACCCTAAGGCCGTAATGCCCATTTTAAAGCAATGTTGCGCACTGTTGTGTAATATCAAACGTTTTTGAAGCATTTTTTGCTTAGTTTATACGAGGAAGAGAAGACTACGGCATTTATACTTATCGAATGTGATCGCAACAAATATAGAAGACTGTTCAGAGGTGTGTACGAGAAAGCGCGCTTGGATGCTGTTTATTAGACGCAAAAGTACCTCATCATTTATATGGTAATAATGTAATGGATGGGCCTTATTAAGTCCACATTCCTGAATTTCACTTCTCAATAGGCAGCGGCTTGGTAGTGTCCCTATCATTGCCTAGATTATGAGAGCTGGAACGGCTTACTATCAGATGAAGCGCTACCTAGTTTATCTTCTTAGGCAATAAAAAAATCCTTGATAATTATTATAACTAAGTATCTATTTCAGTTTGTGACTGTCATCATAATACATTCAGCGAACGTGAACTGTTATAGTGATTACCAGTGTTTTTAAAAGAGCCTTCGGCAGTGCTTTACATTGCCTTTAAATATAATTGTTTACTTACTTTGTACGTCGTTTTCTCTAGTGTATTTGTTTTTATTCGGTTTTAGGTTATTTTAGCTAATGGCTAGAATTAAATCAACAATATTTAATTCGTGTAGGTATCTATTACCTACATAGATTTCTTTTATTGAAAAATAAATTTTATAGTAAATCATTACACTGGCCTTGGAATTTTGTAAATGCTTTGTAGTCAAAATATTATGAGGTCTAATGAGACGTTAGGTAGTTACTAAAAGAGAATAGCAGCATGTCTTACCAACTGTCTGTCCAGCTTCTCATAGGAAGGAGTCGCTACCCGGATTTTTATTAAGGACGAATAAATATATATACCCTCCTAAGTCACATAAATCAAAACTCATTGCAATTTATATGATCAAGTCTGATGCGTCAGGTCTCATTTTCCACTATCAACACAATATAATTATGAAGTTCATAGACATTAGACACCTAAGTATATAAAATGATTGTTCTTATCATATTTACTCACATTTACAGTTGGGATGCTGTGGAAGCAACTCCTACATGGACTACGTGGGTATGGATTTCAACTCAAACCACTCCACAATAACGGTATCAAAGAAAATCGATGGCAACATGGTCTCAATGCTGATACCGACTACGTGCTGCGTCGCGCATAATGGAGATTACTCATTTTGCACCAGAATGTTCTCTGTCAGTTGTAAAACGGCTTTGGTCAGCGTTTTAGTCCAAAATGCCACTGTTCTGGGCGTTCTTGGTGTATCAGTAATGTTTATTCAGGTGAGTAAATGATTAAAATCGGTGGCCTGACCTAGATAAGTAGGTATTCGACCCGAGACAATTCTTGTGCACTCGGTTTTTGCAGTGCATACCTCGTGGTTGACATGACGCATTGAGGCCTAATAGGTCTCACAAACATTATCCCTCCTTGTCCCCCCCATCTTAGAAAGATCCTGTCCTTCCCCAGTCGCTTAGCCATGGGATACTAGTATCCCATTCGCAGGTTTCCCACGGTGTTCACGGTCTACACATAAAAAGACCTAGGTAGTGAGGAACCTGTCGAAGAAGATATTCTCTTATTCGTTCCAAAAGGAACTGACTACGGTAAAAGACCATGCCGCCAAAACATAGGTACCTATTTAAGTCGTAGGGTCGTATCTTATATTGTATTTCGATTTCTAATTTCCATTTTCCATTTGTGTAGTTGTGACGTATCTTTAAATAATTGTTACTGGGTCTGCAACTAGACTTTCCATAAAAAATCATTTGTAGTTCACGAGTTGTAAATTTAACATGAAAATATTATTTACACATCAATCTCAAAAAAGCTTATTTCCTTCGTTTATATTTGAAGCACAGTAATAACTATAATATGTATTAAATGGTTTACGTGAACTAAATTCATTAATTAGTTTATCTTTGAGTCGTAAAATATTCACAAGTGTTTAAGTAAATTTACATACGTATTAGTAATATTCATAGAAACACATACCTACTTACAGATAAAGATAGTGTGCAATACTTATCACCATTTTATCTTACCCAGTAATTTTAAGTGCATACTATATAAAATAATGTTCTAAATAATTAGTAGATATTTACTTATATATTTGTAATTATCATTTTTGTTACCTCATAAGTAAATGTACATGAACACCCAAAGCGCTAAAGAAGTCGTTGGTGTACTAAAAAAGATGTTAAGATGAGGAATGATGCTAATATTAGGTGCGCCGATACCATCAGCCGATACCTATCTCAGCAAAATTATCATTTTCCGATAGTTTTTAATACATGTAGTACTTAAATAAAACTGTCTAATCAGAACTTAAAAATAATAATTAAGTTTTCTCTTTACCATTTCACGATAAAACCTCTGTGTTTGCAGTTATTGGGAATCATATTCGCACTATTGTTGGCTCGTTGCATCCGGAAAATGAAAAGCGAAAAGGCCCTGATGGCTTGGAAGATCAGGGAGCAAATGATAATGGCGCGAGAAGCCGAAGCAGAGAACAAACAGGACAAATCAGTGTACATTGCACACGCGGATTCCAGTTTAGCTTAAAATATCGCTGTTGTATTCCATTTAAATCTAATGTAAAGTCGTGTTTCTATTATTCAAGTAGCATGTATGCAAAGTGCAGTTTATATACCTTACATAGGTATTGGAAACTCAAATACACAAGCAAGCCGTACGTTTAAATTAAAGTATTTTTCTTGAACGCATATGTCATGATATACCTGTATACACACTTGTACAATAGAAATCAAAGAGAATTATAATATAGAAATGCAGTTTTGTAGGATTAGTAATTCCTCAGAACAATGACAAGCAAGTAATTCACTACACAAATTCTTAAGTCAAATTACTGTCACATAAGGCTTCAGAGACCAAATAGGTTCAAATATTTTATCGTATGTTAAACCTTGCGTATTTCTGGTAAGTATGTACTTAATATTATTTCAAAATTTTTTTTTTTTAATGGGATGCTAATAATGTTGTTAAATAAATTGTAAACATTTTATTTCTCTGTTAATAAAGAGTACTCAATAAACATATTTTTTGTGAGAGTTCGTGTTTTTTTAATCATGTATGCTCAATATTTTTTATAGGTGTAAGGTGTCAAGTATGTGCCATGTAATGCCTAATGCATTAATTATTTTTTTCCAAACGAGATAACAAGTCTATCAATAAAAGATAATTAAATATTTACATACGTTAGTCACGTATTGATTTTGGTAGATTTGATATTCCATCCTTGTATAGTGATGCTTTTCTGTCAAGCGTTGGTCAAGGAAAATAAATTACGAATAAGTGGTAGGTAGTCCGTGAGTCATAGCGATCAGTGAATAGTGGGTAGTGGCCTTGTCCCTTTACGTTCGGTTTGTATATTTCTGTCTTAGTCGAAAAAAAAACAAATTTAAATTTGGAACATTTCAAGAGTGAAGAGATATACTTCTAATGGCAATTCTCAATAAGAAGTTTTTAGTATTTTTATTTCTTTTGCGTGAACACACTCTACAATCTATATATTTAAAAAAAATTCACCATACCTTGAAATAAACAAAAAAATATACAATGGTGTATTTTTTTTGTAAATTGGCATATTTATCATAATAGAAAACATGTTCAAATTGATTGGCTCAAATCACACTGCGCGGACATAAAAAAAAATTGTAAACGTAAAGAATGTTTGTTAATTATAGTTTAGGAAATCCATTAGCATTTCAAAAGTAAACAAGGTTAATGTGTTTTACTAATCTACAGGGATCCACTTGAGAAAAGACAAAACAAGATGTGTACTCACTGGCTCTTTATTTATCATAATAATTAATACTAAACACTACACAATTAGTAAATACTTATAAACCAAATTGTTTATTAAATTAACATATCCCGTATGTTTTGAAGTGGAGTGCTCTTTGGTTTAAAAACAGCACAATGCTTCAATGACGGTTAGTAACCGTTACGTTTGAAATATAACCCGGCCTGGGCCATATTAACCACCAAACAAGGCCATATTAAACTCCCAGCAAGGCCATATTTCAAATTTGTAGCGGCCTTTAAATATTTTATAACGTAGATCAGCACGCGTATGCAAATTTATATCGCTCCTAATACCCGTATTAACAAACAATACTTTGAGGACGCATAGTGTACCCGGACGCATAAGGTCAGCAATTTCATAGTTTTCTTTGGCTTTGAAGATAACTGAAGAAGTCATATCTCAATATGGACCAATCACAGCGCTACGTTCTGTCCTATGCCTACGGACAGCGAAAGTTTTCATCCGAAAAGCAATGTGAAATAGATATTTCATAATACCATTGCTCTGTACTTAGCTAAGTTTGTAATACGGGCGTTAGTAAGTCCATTACGTTCTAGCAGTCTAATAAAGACAGGTACAATGTAAATGATTTTTACTTATTTTCTCATCCTTATATCTTAAAAACGTAATTTTACATGTCCAAATTTAGATGTAATGAGGTTCAAATCAATGTTTATCATGCATGGTATGTGTAAAGTTATTTGAAAAATATATTTTAACAACATAATTTATGTTAAGGTTAACCAAAAGATTATTTTCATGATTTCGATTTAACTCGAAAATTCCTTAAAGATACGAGGTCGAGAAAGATAAAAAAATATGTTAGGTTTCACAAAAACCTATAAAACATTGAATAATTTGGTGATTACAGCAAATTTATAAAATAATGCTACGTTTTATTATTTAATTGAAAATATAGTAAACGAAATCGCTTTGAAGTTATTACTATTTCTTTAAATACACTAAATATCACGTGTAACTTCGGCCGACACACAAAAAAATTATGTTACGTAACAAAAAAGCCCCAATTACGAACAAATAATTAAAACAGCCAAATATATGTTTAACCTAGAAAACCTAAGCTGAAAGGAACAATATAATCATCATATTTTATCTTATTGATAAAATGATAACAATATTTGATTATGAACAGTTACTAATACGACATATTAATGATATTATAAAACCTTAGATTGTGGCTTCTAAAATGAACTTCATGGACATAAACTTAAAATTACTTGTGCAATAAACATTGTATCAATTTAATCAATAATAATAATGCTACAAATATTGATTGTGAAGGGCTTGAGCTAAATATATTTAAACATAAATATATTAATCGCTAGTCCATATCACAGGCCAAATATGCAGTGCAAAGTTATTCTAAATAGATTTGAAATTTGTATTAAAATAATAAAACTACAAATGTCAATACATGAAAGTGAATTAAAAAAAAGCTTAGCATAATTTAAGTGAAGATTAAGTGATGAAAAATTACCACAGTTATTATCTTTCATCTAAAATGTTTTAAATCTTTCTATGAAATCTTTATTTAAAAAAAATCAGGTCACCATAACAATTTAGAATAAGACAGGCTGCTGAATATGCAGCTAAAATATGTCCACTTATTTTGTAATATATGTGGAGTTTAGAGAAAATCACATAAATCATAACTATTAAACAATCAAAAAGTTATAATTTGGTAATAATTTAATTAATAAATAACCTAGGTCCATGCTGGATATCTTGCTTTAATAACATCTCATGGTTCCAAAATATTTTTGCCCTGTCTGTTATTTCCTTGCCTAGCTCTTGATGCCCTCCACCTGTCAAATATGGTGGAGTGAATTCACGGTATGCAATGCATACTCTTCTTGAAGTTATGTCTTCACGGAGTACACAGTGTTCCCAGTGATATCGAGGCTCTCCATATATGATAAGCAATGATCTCCTGAAAAGAGAAATAAAGATATGTTACTACAACATAAAATAGTTATTGCAATGTGAATTTATAAGCAAGCTATTAGTAAATTCTGTAGGGTTTAATAAGGCCCATATTATATGTAATATTATATTGGAAAATTTACAATGTTTATTATAACAGAAAAAAATAAGGGCCATAAGATTATTCAAGTGATTTTTTAAGATAATATTATGTTACCAGTTTTACACAAATTCCTAATTTTGCATCCACAAGACTGATCCTTTTTCATGAGTAAAATGCTTTAAATTTCATATTATGTACTCTAAATACTTCTGTGTTATTCTAGTAAATAATTTTAATATGAATGTTTGTAGGGATGGAATAATTTATTTAAAAAAATACAATATATAATTTATGGGTAATTCAAATGGCCATTAATGTAATAAAATCACATTTAACTGACATACTTATCTTAAATAAATGACTGTAATGTCAGATCTAGTTTAACATAAATATCTCATTAGTGCCAATTTAGACAAAGCATTATGATGCAATATTACACCAACATTTAAATTTATTGAATCAACAATAATAAAAAGTAATAAAACATGTTAATTTTGGTAACACCATAAGCATAATAATTTAGATATATACAAATAATATGTATAACTGGAACTATTAGACTTACTTCCCAATATAATGATAGAGAATGATTAAAACAGAGAGATAAATATTTTTTTTTTCATAAGATACTGTACATTATTACACAATAATATATGCAAAATATATAGTTTAATGTACATACCAGTTTTGGTTTTATCAAAATTTAAGACATAAAATTTTTACATAAATAAGTTAACTATATTATATATACATTTAAATATATTAAAATAAGTTCGCTTAACACTTACAAGACTATCATTCATAAATCATGCATTGCTAATTATTTTAAATGGTAAATTTATTGCAGTTTATTGCACAATAAGGATATAATTAATAACTTGCAAATGATTAATAAAACTTGCATAAACAATACAGAAAATAAAAACAAAAATGTATATCACAAGGATATGTTTTACTAATTATACACTCTAAATGATAACACATAATAAGTAAAACTGATTGCACAATGTTATATTCAGTTGAGTTAATGTTAACTTGTTGTTGTGAATGTTAATTGGCATTGGAGTTAAAGTTAAAAATGGGTTGTTTATATTTTTTTAATACTGGGAACATAAATATTGAGTAATGTTTTTTGTTGTGAAATTGGACAGAATCTAGCCAGTATAATTACTTATGTACATGAATCATATCACAAGCCTACGTAATTTCCTAATTTTCATAAACAAGTCATTGTAGGTTTCAAATATACATATATAATCAATTACCTTGGCATTGGTATTCTGATGATGGCATCCCTAGTTAACTGAGATTTAGAGATTTCTAATGGATTAGTGTTCTCTTTTTCCCAATCGTTTAGAAATCTCCCTTCCCTGCTCAGCAATGCAGGATATTCTTCAGCACTATACAGATTATATTTCGTATTTTCACCCTTATATCTTGTCATTGTAAGTACTGTGTCTGATAAACAATTTACTGTCGCAATTCTCTCGCCCCACACCCAGCAATCGTCGATATGAGGATCTATCGAGGCTCCTTTTCTCGGATCATATTCCAAAGAACACTGTTCTATCACTTGATACCCTTTCAATAAATCAACACTGTCGAATCTTTCTTGAATAAACTTAGAAAATCTTGGAAATCCGCCGAACTGGCCGGGCACCAGTTTTTTCTTTTTAAAATTAGCCTTTGGTCCATAGTTTTGCTTCCTTCGCCCGCTTTGTGAAATGTCCCACGGCATCTCATCGATATTTTCCATTAAAGATTTTTCTTCATCTTCGCTTAGAAAATCTAATTGAATATACACACCAGGGTATTCTATAGGTTCGCCTTGATGATATGGATGTTCCTTGTAAGAGTCTATATCCCATCCTTTCCAAGCTTTGTTACAAAATGGACAATAAACATAACCTTTTTCGTGGTCAAGTTTAAGTTGAAGTTTTAAATTCTCAGCGCCGTATTGAGTTTCGCATATCAAACAGGTTCTGCAACCTTTGCAACCACATGGTCGTGGTTTCGTCATGATACTAATGTTTGAATTAAGACTCAATAGAACACACACATAAAAATTATACTGATTACCATTTGCCGATTGGCATCTGCTGACAGCAGTGACAGTAGTTGACAGTGGTTACGTTCCGTAGATACAAATATAACAGATTTAGCATTAAACAGCTCTCGCCCTAAGCGATGGTATTATTTCCTGCTTTATGTATTGAACAGTAATGTGTTATTGGATTACATACACATAATATATTTGCAGTTCTGTATTGCAAATATTATGTAAGTACTTTAAAGTTTAAATGCTATTGGATGGCTCACTTCCGTTCGAGTTCACCATATATTATTTACTACTTAGGTACAGGATTCGGGGGTAAATTAATTCGTAATGAAATAAAATCCTGTTATTTTAGTGTATTATTTTATTAAATGTCTTATACATTCTCTTTATAATATATATATTAAAACTATTACATAATACGAATTCGTAACTTAATTACACGTGTGCACTAAAGTTGATTAAAATTTGTTGTTTAATATCGTAACCTCGTATATTGAAATGTCTCATATAAACTTTATAATTAGGTACTCAGGGTGATTGAGTTAGAGCTTGAGCTAATTTTTGTGCCAAGTATTATATCACTACCATCAAATCATAGAGCTATCGCCGATCTGTGATAGGTAGGTATTTCATTATTACTAAATTCTGATTCGTATTGTACATAAAACTGTATTTAAAATTTCTAGATATAAGTAATTGAGACAAATTTTATAAAGAAAAAATAGTTTTTTTGTACCGAACACCAATGTCGAATAAAATAAGAATTTCTAAAAAACCTGACGCGTAAATATCACCCTAGTACAAAGAGTGTCAGCACATCGATTCTGAATATGGCCGGCATAATTTCTAGAGGAATACAAGACAATAAAGATCCCATTTTAATTAATTTGCATTTACATCGGACAAACTGGGAAGATTACATAGGAAGATCTGGTACAAGAAAGAACATAGTAATATAAGTTTTAAGATAATCTTCTTTTGCATTGTCATTATTTAGAACATGAGTGTAACCAGGGAAGGAGTAGGGAAGGTCAATTGCCCGTTCCTGGATACAAATACAATACGGGATACATACAAAAATACAAATCTTATCAAAGCAAGTATACATATTTTTTGTCATTATTTGTATAATGTATTGAATTAATGGTACTAATTAGGTAAAATTGCAGCTTTGCCCTCCCCTTGGATCAAAATTTCAGTGGAGAATTGGATTCCAGGCTTGTGCATGCATTTTGCATACATTTAATTAAATCGGAACCCAAAAGAGCGGCTGTCAAAATTTGAGGTTTGTGTCTCACCTGTGTTGATAGTTGGCTTCGCCCAAGAGCCAGAAACGGGCTATTTTAAAACCTATTTTACGTATAATTCCATGATTAGGTAATAGATCCTATTCGAGTTGTTTCTACTTGCGTTACAACTTAGAAATAAGAACTGGATTTTTAGTAAAATATGATATACCACTTGTTTTACCGATTTAATAATAGTTGGATACTATAGGATGGCTAAAAATAATACCACTTTAAAATCGACACCACGGACATTACAATTATTTTACACGGGTCAAATCAAATGTGAACAAAACAAAAAATATATTTGTGGCCTGCCACTTTGAGTATAAATGTCTTAGTGATAATATAATGTGTTATATGAAATATTATCAAAAAATTGTGCTTATATTTATTCATACATCTACCATTTATATTTTTATCATTTTAGATTTATAATATTATATAATATGTGCACGCATTTGAAATCGTGCCTCATACGCCTCAGGCGCTATTCGCGAGCTTCAGGGTCATTTATAAAACAATTGGCGGTCCAATTCATTTTAAATGTATACAAATAAATCATGTTGTGTTGTTACACGTGTTATATATCGATGTGGATATGAACTTGAAAAATATTTAAGTGCGGCCATCGCTCCTCACGTCTTTATTTTTGTATAACTAATAAACTGGAACATCCTAATCGATATTTTGACCTTTAAAGACACGCCATACTTAATAATGATGATTAAATATTAATAAATATGTATTTAAATACTATTATAAGAATGAAGTCGTTTATCAAAATTATTTTTTAAGGAAATTCTCAACATAATTTCTATTATATTTATTCATTGTTAATCACCTTTAAGCTTTAGAATATATTAGCGTGATATACATATATGCACTACATACTTAATTTATATGTATGCAAGTAAAGAATGGCAGTGTGTCGTGTACTACGAATAATCAAATATTATACTCCTCGTGTTCCAAATCCATTCATTTGGATATATGAAGTCCAAATTGGGAAAAACTTGCGCCTTCATTGATATCTGAGATATCATGCTAACGATAAATTTTCGAAAGTAAATTCGATTTATTGTATTATCCAGACTAAAGCGGTTCATCATCGAACCGTCTTCAATGGTGTACTGAAATCCTCGCGGTATGTAGACGTATTCAGTCCAGCTCGTCGAAGTTTAGTATTGTAAAGGTAGGATGCAGGGCGAGGGGCGGCGAGGGCGTGGGGGGCGCGACCACCACCGCCGGCGCGAGCCGCCCCTGCGCCGCCTCATGCTAGTCGTCCACCAGCTCCCACAGCATCAGTGCCGCATCACTGCCACCAGCACTCACCAAGCACCGGTCATTAAACAAGAACCGAGCGTTGAATATCGTTCCGCTGTACGCTTTCACCTCGTTGTATTCTGCTTTCGGACTGGCACATGGGTACCTTTTAAAAACAAAGCGAATGTTATGACGTACATTTTTAAAATAGACTACCCTTTGGTATGTTATTAATTACCTGAATAGACGCAAGTATCCATCCAAGTCACCACATATGAGAAGATCGTGGGCGGAGGAACGACTTGAAGTAGATATTAATGTTGTCATGGGGTAGAATCTATTGTTCCACATGCCTAAAACAATAAAGGAAGTCAGCACGTGTTGTTTAATTTGTCTTTAGTACATGGCCATTAGAAAAAAGGGAGAAAAGAGAGGATACCTGATACAAGGAATCCAACTGTTGAATTGTAACTCGACCATTTCACGTCTTTCATTGCTATCGGACTCTTTTCTGGCGATAATGATTTAATATCCCCTGAAACACAAACATTGTTAACTCAGTATACAAAGTGGAAAAAATGTAAAGACCAATATGATTTATACTCACAGAAAGCTAAATCGTAATCAGCAGTAACAGTCTGCAAATAGTTTCCATCCAAACTCCAATCCAGTTGCACCAGTGGCTGAGCACCGCGAATTTTATTAGATTTCTTGTACGAGAATCCATCTCGCGATACCCTGAACAAGTATATACTGCCATTTTGTGATCCTATTGCGAGTGTATCACCAGCTGTAAAAAAAGGAAAATGTAAACCTCATTTCGCACAATAAAAACCGGTATAAAATAAATCCAAAATAATATACCAGAATTGTAGTGTAAGCAATTCAAGGGAGATCCACAAACACGTAGGGTAGCAACATGTGCTCCGGCATCAGCATTTAACACTATCAGATGACCTTCTGTACTGCCAGCAGCTAGGGCGCCACCGCCTGGGTGCCATGCTAAAGATACGCACTCATAGCCGACCTGGAATGCGACGCATTAACCATGAAATTTTTTAACGTAAAATGAGTCACGAGATTTAACCGAATGATCTCACCTGTGTGGCAAATAACAATTTGTGGCCTTTCCATAAAGCGATGTTTTTGTCATGACCAGCGGTGGCAAACATTTCGTCGTCCGGATGTACCGCCAGGCCCATGAGTTGTTTGTAATGGCCAAATACAATCTGTAAAAAAATATTGAATATAAATTGATTTGAATGTAGTTAAACTACAGATATTTTATTTTCGCATCTTACCTGATTGAAACGTCTTTGTAAAGATCCCTCCATTATATTATTTCGGGTAGTACCAACGTATAAGTTGCCGTCATTTCTTCCTGGCCTTTGAGGATAGATACTACGAACTCCGCCAGCCACATCTGGCAACTAAAAGTCAGATTTAACATAATTTTTAACAAAATTAACGCACATTTTTTAAAACTATGTGTAGGTACCTACTTGCCTAACATTGGGAATGTTTTCTTAAGAATAATAAATGTTTAAAACTGTTATGTGAAATTCCTCTTAAAAAGTACTTTCATTGTTTACCTATATTATACTGTCTACTTTTACGAACATGTAAAATATTTTGCCACAATCTTAAGATCTGTATCAATTTCGTCAGACATACCTTCGTTTCAGTAATTCTCTTGTAGTTCTGCAGAGAATCCCACGCTGCGATTTTCCTGTCCTTCTCACCTCCTGATATAAGAGTGCCTTCAGATAACATGATCAAAGAACTGATGCCTTTGATGTGTGCCTGAAATATTTAAATTATATTCGATTATCATTTATATTTCTCAGATTCTTTAGTGGGTGCTTTTATTTTTTTATTCTTTCATATAGTGATAGACTTGCACTCTATTACATTGGGACGGAACACCCAAGGCTAAAAGTGGTTGTCCTGGTTGCAGCTCTACCTACCCCTTATCGTCGGGGATAAAAAGTGTGGAAATTTATTGTTGGAAAATAAAAAGATTTGTTAAAGTTGAATTCATAAATTACTTACATACAGTGTAAGTTTTTGGAGTCAAAATAGAAGTAATATCTACCTCTTAATTTTGAACAACCTGAACCTGTGTACAAAGTCTAAAACAAGTTTCGATGCAGGTAATCAGAATGCATACAAGAAACGATTTAAAAAAAATAAAAGTTTAAAGGTTGTGAAATGTTATGCTAGATTTTTAAAATTAAATTCTGTTTTTGTCTTTCAAAACTGAATGGCACAGTGGCAGGGCCATACTCAGGATTATGAAGGTGTTAGTTGTTACCGAGACTTGCCTGTGGAATTAAACAAATATTGACAGCCCTCCAAAATATTTTTTTTTACGAACTATACAGTAAGTATGTAACTCTTTCACTTTAACCCCCTTATTCATAATCATTTTTTATCTAACGACCGAGTAAAGCTGTGATAACAAGTCTGTTTCTCAGTGCTGACGGCATGGCAGTCTTCTCAGTGCGTAAACATAGGGCCGTTGTGATTGGCTAATATTGAAATACAACAATAATAGCCAATCACAACGGCCCTATGTCTGTTTCTCAATGCCGTTGTGCACTGAGAAACAAGCTTGTTATCACAGCTTTCCTCCGTCCTTAGATAAAAAACGTTTATGAATAAGGGGGTAAGTTTTTAACACAACAAAAAGCCACGCAAAATATATTTGTTATATTTATTTAGATGTTTTCTGAATAAATGAAAATGAAATACCAAACCGCCGCCTCGTACGAAGGCTGCAAAATCTTCGAAACCTCAGAAGAAAATATGAATATAAATAACCACGATAAAATCCGCAAAATAGTTTTATTACAACATACCTCAAATTCCATTCGCACGAAGTACGCTCCATCGCTATCTACGCTGTAAATGGTGATGAACCCGTCGCTGTCTGCTGTTACCACGTCACCGTCCTGTTCGAACTGCAACGCTGTCACATGTGTGCGGGATGGCTAGAATCAGAGTATAATTTGGTTTCTTGGTTAGGTACTCTTGATGGAATGGTTGTCGTGATGGTCGCACAGAAAGTTGTCCGACAAAACCGAACGTTGTCGGTCTTCTCATTAAGGATCGTGGTTCTGCTAAGTATTTTCAATTTTTGACAATTTAGCGCTGTTTATACACTTTATCATGGAGGTCTGTTTTGTCGTTATAATCAATTCAGTCCTGCGAATGGATGATTTGCCTCCAGCTCTTTTTTTTATTTAAGCACCGTTAATTCTTACATTGGAAAATGCCTGAACCGTAATGCTGGCTGCGCATCGATTATTCCACTGGTATTAATGTTTATGGGCGACAGTAATAATTTATAATCAAGTGAACCATTTGCTCGTCTAGGGCATTTTTAAAAAAATAGGGTAAAATTGATTGTGGTGAATGTGAATTACTACACAGAAAGTAGTTTCCGTGTTATCTAATCATTAATATGTATAATGTAAATGTTTGTAAAATGTTGACAATACATAACAATTCTGTCCATTTTCAAAGGTTTTTTATTCTTAATTTTACTCATTCGGAAAGTAACGTAAGAGAATTCAGTGATTTCGAGTGTGGCACTTGAGCCTCAAATAGCAATAATAGTATCATTTGTACACATAGGTGAAAACCTAAACCACGACCTTGTAACGAATTTGGATTGCTGTTAGTAAATAAAGACAACTAGCCCATAACCACAAATTTGGTTGGGGTAACAGAATTTTTCAATAATGTAGGATGCAAATTGCTGAATAATTAAAAAAAAGGTGATGTTTCCTGAATCACTTAACCTAGAATTATTTATCTATATATTATAATAAATACCAAGAGGAAATTTATTAAATATGATATGGTAAACAAGAACTCAAATTAAATACCTCCTGCACTTAATCCGAGCCTGTGTTAAAATAATTATTTCTTTGATCGTCCTCGTGTTTGAGAGCATTGAACTAACCAATAACCTTCAGGTATTGTCAGTTATTGTATCCAATCATAATAATAATGTAATGCTAAGTGTGTAGCCCCGTCTTAGTCTAGTAGCGACGTGTATAAGGTGCGGACTCGAAGATCCTGGGAGCGAATTCTTGGTCGGACACTTTGTATAGGCTAACCCCGGATGATTTGGATATTATCAAGACTAGGATATTCTTTTCGGAAAGGTGGCCTTAAAACAGTACAATTGTTTATTCTAAACATGTGAAGTTGTATAATAGCATGGTGTTGGCACCCAACTACGGAGTGGCATGATGAGAGGTAAAATATAGCTTTTAGGTATACGTATAAATGTCAACACTGTCCTTAATTCTCACATTAGTTAATTTTATTTTATGTTTTCTTTGTTTTGAGTTTTTATAGTTTAAGTCAAAACGAGGCAACTTTAGGCTAATTTGTCTCGGCAGTCCGTACCACTCCCAATTAGGCTATCGTCGATTTTTTTCAATATTTAGCACTACAAAATTATGGAGCTATATTTGTAGAAAGCCATGGAAACATCAAGATTTATCATGTAATTATTTATGCTACGCAAAGTTGACACTGGTTGCTAATTTCATAAATTAGAAACATGCCAGTCGGTACCTCGTAGTCAGTGAGACAGCCACCTTAAAGACTTAAATACCGGTTTAATGATGTCCGTTCGTTCGAAGAAACCGTCCTTCCTTCGGTTCCAAAACGCCAAATGTCCTTTCCCGTGTGTAATGAGAAGGTTATCGTCGAGTGGATGGAACGCCGCTCCGGTCAGCTCCTCTTGTAAAGTCTGTAGAAAAAATATTACCCATTCATAATTAAAGGAATGTTTTCGTACTGGAGTTACTTCTACATTGTGTTGGCAACTAAGTTTCCTGTCGCAACTATAGTTTATGTGTCACCAAGCTGATGGTAGGATATCGGTATATGCCCGATAGCGCACATCGTACACATTGTATACGCATGTCTTTGTGGTAACAATATTATTGCGTATATAATATGTGAAATAATATTCAAAATCTATTGATAACAATGTAATGTAATTTATTAATGTGTTAAAGGATTTTAAATATTATTTCAATGAAGAGAATGTCGATAATAGTTTGACAGATAAAAAAAGTCTGCGCTGCGCTCCGCCAAAAATAATGCGCTGGCCCTACGTGTGTCGCGTTTTAGAATCAATCCGTGTCCATCCAATTTTGAACATAATCGTATTGACTAGCGACGGATTTTGATAACTAAGTTTCCGCTAGCCACAACTACAGATTCAAAGTAAGTAACTGATGCCGTTGACGCTAACGAATTGTTGCATGTGAACGAAGTATGGTTCCTATGCGTGTTTCAAAATTTAGGTTAGAATTTAATTTGTTAAAATCCGAAAAGTGCATTATGTATTTAACTGCAGTTAGTTTGAAAGAAAACAAAGATTGAATGTTATTTCGCATGACCAATGGCGGCGAAATCACGTGTTCAAATGTTGTCGCGTTATATACTAGTTACAAATTATAATGTTGTTTCTGTTTTACTGTTTTCAAGAAAAACAATTTTGTATGTAAGTTACTATACATTATTGTCCGTGTTGGTGTTTGTAACTAATTGTAATTGAATTTTTGAGCCTATTTTAAGTCAGGTTTATTTATATTTTAAAGTAGGAAACATTGTTTGCAATACAATATTGTTAAATTAAATAACTTATGATTTTGTTCAAACTTTTAAAATGAAAATTGAAAATAATTTATACGACAGAACATTCGATTGCTTATTCCATCAATGTTATTTTAAATCATGATGAAGTTTATCATTTCCTCAATAGGTATTAGTTTTTGAAATACTTGTCTCTAAATAATTTTGATCTTAATTTTTATTAGGTAAGTAATTGCATTAAAAAAAAATATGGGAATTTATCCTAATATATAAAACTGAACAATTTGTTTGAACGCGTTAATCTTAGAAAAAATATTTTGTTATGTATTTCACTAATAGGAAAAGATTATTCCTCAGTGCTGTAGCTTACTTTTGATCCCGAAAAAATATAAAGCAGGACTTTTACCACGGAAAAAGATTTTCATGCGGGCGTACCCGCGTGCAAAAGCTAGTTTCGAATAAATCTGAATTACTTAGTACTGAAACGATTCCAAATAAAAAGACTTGGTAAGCGAATGAATTGTGATATAATTGATTCATCATCATATTTCTTAAAGTATGCAACCAGATAACATAAAGAATTTTATTACAAATGTAGATAAGTAAATAATAAGACATAGTGAGTTGTTGACATTATTTTGTAGGTAGTTATCGAGTTGCACTATCGTGTTTAAGATCTTAATGGGGCCTTGAGGGTTCATGCAAGGTCACAGACGATACGTCATACAAATTACATACAACACCAGGCCATTAATTTGTTAGGTACTTAAAAACACTGTGACCATTTCGTTATGTCTCGATTGTTTATGTTATTTAGAATAACTTTTTTTTTAAAAATAAAGAAAGAAATAAAGATTTTTACAGTATATAGATTTGGCGTACCCTACTCAATCAAACGAAATAGTTATTTCACTACATTAACATGTCATGTGAAAGAGATGACGTATTTAGAGTAGTTTGAACAAATAAGATAGTAGTATTATATGAATTTTAATCATCTCAAATCTCATACTCCCCCGTGCGAGTAAAGTGCTTAAAAAAGTGTAAAACGTTTCTCTCTTGTATTAAGTATAGCATGTATTGTATATGTATTAAATATTGATGTTATTATGATTATGTTTAAAATTTGCTAAGACTATAAATATTAAAGACATATAACATTAATCTCTTTTCAATTCCACCACAGACTTTAACCATGAGCAAAACAGTATACATGCCAGTCAAACGCATGTTAGTGTGCGTAACGATTTTTTATTATGTACTTTAATCTATTTCTAATACATATATAGAATGGAAATTGGCATGTTAGTATTTTGCATTCAATGGAATGTAAAATGCGAGATAAAAGAAAGAAGTCAATGACAGACGAAGTTTGGGAATGGCGGACATTGACGGTGGATTAAAAAAATATTAAAGTAGCAATGTAATTGAATTTTTTTTTTACACATTCCACACATTTTATATAGAAATATTCACTTTTTGCATCCCTGCATATAAACTTTACCTGCGCCAAATGATACACCTCCGTCCGCGTATTTTTTGTAAAAAGCGGTATAAAGTTTTTGCTTCACATATTCACATCGACGGTAAGCAGGCTAATTGACATAAGCGACATTTAAAAGAATAGGTTAAAAAATCGCTGATTCCAAATACGTATAAAAGTCAATGTCACAAATAAAAGTCGTTTAAGTCAATTAGTCTGTCAATCGTCGATATATAGATACAATGATGATTGGGTGTTTCCAAAGAGTTCTAAGATTATATTATAGAGAGGACATTGCGAAGACTTCATACAAACATTTTGCGCTCATGCAATGGTTACTCAATCTATCGTGAAATAGCAAAACACCGATGTAAAATACTTTATATTTTTAACTCATCGTGTTTTGCAATTTTTAATGTGCCTATTAGATAGTATATTTTTGGGTAAATATGTTACTTTTGTATTCATATCTAAGGACGCTGTGACATCTTGTCACATGGCCATTTAAGATAAGACAACAACTTATTACCAAATTGTAATAACTTTTGAAGCACATACTTGGTCGTGATGTTCGGTCTATAACTAATTATACTATTTAATGTCTTTGGGTATTTCTCACTTGTTTAAGTTAGGATCAAACCAAGGTTAATATCATCGCTCATTATCGCATTAAATTAGGCTTAAAAAATTTGCGTTAAATCAAAATTGGCTGTATGCCTTATGCTACATATAATTATTATCGCCATAAATTTTGACTGACCTACGGTCTTCGCCTATTAATGTAATCAGACATAAGTGTGGCCCCAGTATTATAACTAAAGTCATTGGCCAGATAATATATTAATATATTGTGATGTAAACTAGAAGCTCATAAAATCGTGAGAGAATAAAAAGTAGTAAACAAATCAATTTTAACATTTAAAGGTTTTTTTTCAATTTAGACGAATCAGTTTTAGCTGCATAAGAAGATTAATAATAATGTAATCAATTTTATTATTACATGTTTCTATTTTAATTTATTAACTGATTAATATTATTAAAGCTACTGTTGTGTTCTTGTTTGTAAGACATTACAGAAAATGTAATAATGAACAATACATTATGAGGCATAAGGCCTTGCTCTGGGCAAACGGCCTTGTGTATTCGTTGCATACATTTAAGATGCATAATTACAGGCGGGAATATGCAAAGATTTATGACAATTACTTTAAAAAACCAGTTTTCGTATTTTAAAAAATTTGAACCTACCAACATACTGATAATTCGATTAACTACCTAATAGTGTTGATTGCAACTAAAATGAGCGCACTGCCTGAACAAAGCGTTGTAATCCCACTTACAACAAACACGACGCGCGACTTCGTGTAGTTTTTTGTGATTGGTCGAGAGACAAACATGTGACTCACGCATTGGTCTCTTAGCCAATCACAATCATCACAATTAAACGACACGGACGTTCGTGTCGTGTTTTTACGTCACATTGTAGGAGGACTGGATGTTGTTGGTATTGTTTGTTCATTGCTCTACTTGTCAATTTCATGTATATACGTTATTTAAAGAATCAATATGATATGCAGTATTATTATTATGATATCAACAATATTGAGTTTGTTTTAAATGTTACTTACAGCAACTTTGCCTAGAAGATGTCCCCATTGCCACTGCCAGACGGAGAGAATGCTCTCTCGGCCAGCGTCCACCGCCAATACATAGCTCCCTCCGTTCTATATACAAGGAAATAATATTTGAAATGCCTAAAAAGAAAAACATGCTTATACTGTCACAGATTTTTAATGTCACTTGTATCGTCCGCATTGGTTAGAAAAAATTCTAAATAGTACGCTTTCGCATTGAAATTATTGAATTGAATAATTTGTAAGGAATTAATAAAACCAACAAAGATAAGGTGCTTGCGATGTCTATTTTAGATTTATAAAGCCTTCTATCGCTGGGAGATAAGACTCTAGATCGTAAAATTTCACGTTAAAATTATTAATCTGGTTATTAGTATTACACTAAGTATAATACAAGATAAATGAATAATTCGAGATAGATGGGTCTCAGATACAAATCTAAGATCGATAAGTTAGATAATATGAATAACACCTACTCACGACTTTAACTTTAACTACCGTTTTCAATCAACGATTCCAATTGTTTTTGTAGATCCGTAGCAAAAATGGACCAAGCAGAACAGTCATGACATGCTTACAGACTTATATTAATTAGTATATTCTCGAGGTCAGATCGAAGATTAAAAATGGGATTATTTATTGAAAATGGCAGATAATTAAGATAATAGAAAGACAGATGATTTTTTTTTATATTTGTTTTCCCTGTCCTGTAAACGATGAAATAAGTTATTTACTTATATATTTTTCAGCTATTTCAACAAATACGGGCTCCTCTATGCAGCTACTCATAAAAAAATTGTTTGGGATTGTTTATTGAAAATTGGGTCGTATGACTTTTTTTTGGTTGGAACAAAGATAAAAAATTAGATAAATTTCGTGTAGTTTGAAATGGTTGTGCAAACCGAGTATTACCAGTTGTGAGAAGGCGACAGCGGACACGCCGGCCTCGAACTCCGCCATGCCGAACACGTGTAGTGTCTGTAGCGTGTCGGTGCTCCATATGCGCACGTGCGCCTGCGCGCGGCGGCCCCGGCCCGCGCGCTGCCCGCTCGCCACCAGCTCCCGAGACGGGTGGAGTTCCATGCTTTAGGACAATTACCAGGAACAATGTTTAAGCAGCGATAGCCTAGTTGGGTGTGGAACGGACTGCCGAGACGAATGTCCGCAGGTTCAAATCCCAAGGGCACACACCTCTGACTTTTCTAAAATCATGTGTGTATTCTTTGTGAATTTATCGTTCGCTTTAACGGTGAAGGAAAACATCGTGAGGAAACCTGCACATCTGAGAAGTTCTCTATAGGAATTTCGAAGGTGTATGAAGTCTACCAATCCGCACTAGGCCAGCGTGGTGGACTAAGGCCTAATCCCTCTCAGTAGTAGAGGAGGCCCGTGCTCAGCAGTGGGCAAGTATTATAATACAGGGCTGATATTATTATTATTAAATATTTATGGATGTTCAATTTTTATTATTATTTCCAATGTAGAAAAGACACAATTAGCAGTTTTTTTTATGGATGTTGTTTTTTTTATTGCCAACTCTAATGAATTAGGGAAATAGAGATTCATTTGACATCTGATGAATAATATATTTATTTATCAATGTTTTTGTCCCTTTTTAGTAAAGTAGTAATTTGTTATTTGATACACGCAATAGATAACTTATTGTAAATTAGTTTCAAGTAGATAAGTATGTGGTTTCGTTTAGTAAAGCAATGTCAAAATGACCTGTATTACCCAACGTATTACATCAGCACAATGAATATTTTGTAAGAGTTATAATAAATTACATCAATAGACCCAAATACGTCATCTTTCGTAGAATGTTGCCCTTTACGTACGCAAATAGTTGAGACATTTATATTTAGGCTACGAACATATTCCATTTTAATTGCGTGTTTCGAATCATTCATAATGGCTGAAACGTTTGAATTGCTTACTTATAATTGGACGAGGGCAGGGATATAAGAATTTAACGTGGGCGAAACTTGTGACGTGCAGAATAACAAAAGAAGCATCTTATAGTGGCGAAGGATCCATTTAACCCATTGACGTATGTTCTATAGACACGAATGACCATATAAACTATTTGTTCAAAATCTAAAATGGCAACCAAAACGTCACCGTTGTAACCTATTTATTCACTTGAACAACAAATATTTTACTTATTTGACTAATATTTTTTATTAAAATCCAGGTTTACACTTAGACTCGATTTCTTATATGAGCGCCACTCCGTACACAACCACAAGCTGTTAATATTGACCATACGTAAGTCAGTTTCAATGGATTGTAGTTCAATTCAGTAAAACACGTACATATATATCGATGATATAACCCGATACCTGCCGGCTTCCGTTTATGTAGAATCAAATTATCATTAGAAGGATTTGCAGACCGCATTTGCATTAGTACATATCATATTATGTTGGACAATTTCACTTTTCGCCACTAGCGTTTTGTCTAAGGTCCCTTGTGGGTTATGTATGAAAACTACATTGAACATACCACTGGATATCTTCTGTATGGCCCATATAATGTCTTTGTGATTCTTCATCTCTGTCGTACATTACGGCAATGGCTGCGACATAGTATAATAGTTCTCCAGTCGGTAACACCCAGAGATTGCGGCGGGAATCGGCACCACGGTATCCATACCTACAGATATAAGACAGTCACTTTTGCATTCATAACTATGGATTTGCTAATAGTAAGTCAAGCTTTCTTTTTAAACTAAGAGAATCAACATATAGAAATAGGCCTGCCTCCGATTACATGAGAGAGAATACACATGACAGAAAGTGCGTGCACTAGTTGCACCTCTGCTCACCCCTTAGGGGCTAAAAAGGCGAGTGTATGTTCAACATCAAAACGATGTGAATTTCAAAGTACTTACACCCAGTCCAGTTGTAGTTTCTTCTCTGGTGGGGAGTTGTCGATAGGCGCGTGATGTATGGGAGGATAGAATGTCCTCCGAAGGCCTCGTATTGTGACCCTTATAGGCTCCTCTTTTAGTACCTCTAGAAGAGTATAATCTGAAAGTAATGACATATCTACTAGTCTATTTCTTCTCCATTGTTCTAACGCAGTAATTAAGGTAGGAACTAAATATTTCTTTTAGGTAGATAAATACATTTCGAAAAGAGTTATTGCTTAATATCCGAAGATATACAAGACACCATAAAGAGGTTAATTGTATAAAATTATATTAAAAAGAAAAACATAATTTGATGTAAAAAGGGCTAAGTTACCTAATTCTACGATTTTATAAAATCTATACTTATTACAATAAAAAAAAGAACAGTTTTTAATTTTTTACTACCTGAGTTTCGAACAATTTCTCCTTCAGGAGCATACAGAACCCTGGGTCGGCTTTTGCTTCTGGCTCGTCTGCCTCGCAAATCTTCTGTTAACGGCGCTGTGGCCACGTTACCTCTAGAACGGGACCTAAATAGAAATAAAGTCTTCAATATTTAAAGCGCAGTAAAATTAGAAATTTATTATACTACTGGGTATGGATTTTTTAGTGTAAGTGATTTGGTTTTTAATCAAACAAACTTATGTAAGTTACCTAAAGTGTAGCTACATTACCATTGGAATACACGAATAAAGTTTTATATAATATTTGAAGCCAATGAAACTGAATAATAAATTGTTGCACTACTGGGTTTGGGCCCTACTATCAGAAAGATAAGGTCTTGAGATTAGTTAGCCAAATGTAAGTCGGTTCAAAATTTAAATTCGAAAACCGTTAAAATTTAAATTGTTTCCTACATACAAAAATACCCGGCATTAGCCTAGTTGGGTGAGGAACGGATCGTCGAAACGATTGTCCGCATTTTCAAAACCCACAGACGTACCTCTGACTTTTCTAAAAATAATGTATTTTTGTGAATCACTTGCTTTAACGGTGAAGAAGATTATCGTGACGAAGCCTGCATACTTGACAAGTTCTCTATAAGAATTTTGAGAGTATGTAAAGTCTGCCAATCCGCACCAGGCTAGCGTGATGGACTAAGGCCTAATCCCTCATAGTAAAAGGGAGGCCTGTGCCCAGCAGTGGGACAGTATATAACACAGGGCTGATATTATTATTATATACAAAAATACTTAGCGACGTTTTCCTTCACCATTAAATCTATTAATAATAAAAACATCTAAACATCCATCTTTATATCGTTTTACATATCACATACCTCCGTATTGGCGACTCTATCGGCAAAGGTGCGCTGATCCCTGGACTCAACGCAGGCGCCATCATAACAGGCCCCAAGTAAAACGTTTCTACATCAGCGAATTCGTTGCGGAGTTGTGAGAAACTACGAACCTGTTGAAGAGTTGATGAGTCCATTTTCAACAAAGCACGTCTACAATGATACTGTATGGATTTTGATTTGTAAGAATTCACAATGCACGTTGTCGCACTACTATATATATCCACCTGATTTATTTGTAGTAGTGGCGAATGATGAATCCGAAAGGAAACCCTACATAATATAAACTTTGGTACTGATATGTATTAATGCGGGCTTCAAATCGTCTAATGACAATTAGACTCTACATGAACGAAAGGGAAGCCGGTAGGAATCGAATTATGTGAAGCCTTCGCCACTGGTAAGGTACATAAAATGGACACATATAAGAACAAAAATAGCATGAATATCTCGATGCGAGACATAATAATCTGTATTGTATTTATATGAAAATTTAGAACCATTCAAACAGATTTCTGTCTAGTGTCTGCTGTTAGAAATAAAGAATATATCAAAATTCGTCTCATAATGATTCAATTGAGATTCAATCATTCACAAGAAACATGGTGAGTACCGTAACAAAGTTGGTTGTTAATAATTACCTCTTGTCCAGTAATTGTGTACATTCTTTTAGCTCCGCTCATCTTTAACACTTGACCTAGATCCTCGAGCACTTCCTCGAACGGCTGTGTGGTTCGTAAATTCAGTAAAACACGACACTGGAACAATTTATTGTATGTAGTAGGCCACTTTCGTTTAGTCTGGGTTTAGGGGCTGTTTATGGGGGGTTCTAAGTTCGAATCCCAGATATGTTGAAATGAAATGATTTATTTGAATTTGTAAAATGAAATAAGTACATTATTTAGATTTCGTCAATATTAACTCTAGCACCAGTTTGGAAAGCAGTTCTCACCAGAGAAGAATGGGCATGAAACTGTGTTGGGTTTTCTAACGTGGTTTGCCCTAAACTGGTTCCTTTAGGAGTAGATGCAATCGCAATAACGGATTTTATGCTGGTTTTAAACTGACTCTACCATATCCACTATATTTGTAGAAAAGTAGAAATTGCAATTATTTTATTATGGACTTTTTTAATGGTTCTTTATAATTTAAGTCTTATGAAAAAAAAAATCTTTCGTAATATAAACTTAATTTACTTATCAATTAATTGTCACAAAAATACACCATGAGGCTTGGGTGAAATAATTTAATTTATTATTTTTTTCAAACCTAAGTATATTAATTATTAATAAAAGAAAAACAACTATTTTAATTTTAATTATTTTATGATCCATACGATTTACATGTTGTGTTATTTATGTTTATGTTCCTTTATGTTATGTTCCTATAATATATTATAGGAACTATTTATTCGAATTTTTAAAAGTTATATAGATTTTAAACTTCTTTCCTACAAAGTTACATGTAAATCGTATGGATCATAAAATTTTCATATTACGTGTATATTAGCATATAAACCATTTTCGACTCATATGTACATGAAACACAGCCTTTGCACTACAATTTCGCAGTCGAAAAGGCCGGGCGCGGCGTTTACCTATCAAGGTTTGCCATTGAAGTCTTATTAACCCCGCCCAGTTCGGATAGTGTAAATTCGCTTTTATACTGATTGCTTTGCCCTAATAGCGAGAACTGAGAGTTTATTCTAAATATATGTATTGGATGGAAATCATAAAATATTTTATGACAAAGTTTCAAAAAGATTAATTAAGAACCATCTTATTAAGTTTGAATTATATGAACGTTGAATCATTTGATAACCTGTTTATAAATTATTTTCGATGTGGGAATGGAAATTCAGATGTTATTTGATCATCGGGTATGTTCCTAAGTTCAAATGTTATGTGTAGTTTGATAGTATGGCGCATTCCGGGATCAGTCTGTGTATATCCGATTTCAAACAGGCAGGCATAATTGTGTCAACTGACGGAGGTTTATCTGTCGTTAGTTGCCACTCTCTCTGGGCTCTACTTCACTTACCATCAGGTGCAGTGGAATTCCTATGCCGTTCTTATATAAAAAAATCTCCGGTTTTAAAAAAGGGGTTCGGGGCAGTATTCCACCACGATACTACACTGCAGGTTGATGGATCGTCATAGACTAAGTAGTTCGTATCGACGAAAATGCTGTTATAGCCTATATACTTCAGTGGCGAAGGGTGAAATTTTCCAAAAGGGGAACCCGACACAACTTATAAGTACTAATAATACGCATAAATGCGGTCTACAAATCGTTTCAATGATAATTAGATTATACATCAATTGAGGGAAGACGACAGGAATCAGTTTATATGGACCCTTCGCCACTGCCATACTTAACTACTACGAATCTGAATTTACCTAGTATTTCATAAACCTTACCTGTATAGAATGGTCCATATTGTTGATGATCCGGATGACTCGTCCGCTGCTAGGCTTACCACCGCCTGGTGGTGGCGCGTCGGACTCCGCTACCGACTGCTTGCGGGTACCAGCTCTTGACCATCCGCTGGTACCGGTACCGCCTCCGTACCACATACCGTTCTTCTTGCCGTAACTCGCTGCCTGTACACAAAACAGTTTTTTTTTTTTTTTTTTGAATAAAGGATAATTTACTTAGAGCCGTAGGTAACTGTAATAAGGTGGGTTTTACGTCAACCATAGAAAAGAGAAGAAAGAAGAGTGTAAATGTGCTTAGGAAAGATGTGGAAAAATTTTGTAGTGGCGAATTGAAGCAAAGAATTTAAATCTTATAGTTCGTGGAATATGTGAAAATTATGAAAATAGACACATATTTAGTGTATATTTCAGAGGCTGGAATCAATAAATGGAAAAAAAAAATATTAGAAGAAAATGTCTTGAAAAAGAAATAAATGTTGAAAGTTTAAATATTTATATTTTGGGGCTTCAATCTATATATTTTTTTAATTAATTATTTAATTAAGTTAATTTCTGTTTCAGGGCCATGAAGTTTATATATCAATAATGTTAAACACAAAAGTTAATCTCTAATTTAATTTAAAAGATCTGAATAACAATATAGCGTTCGTAATTCCGACCCAAATACACCAATAACTAATTTTCAAACACGACCGGCTGTAATTGCGCCCCTGACACGAATTTTATGTTTGATAAATGTGCAAACGAAAACAACAGGCGAATTCAACGTTACCTTCGAATGAACGTATGCCCGAGCCCCGATTGTTCACTTAATACTATTGTTGTTAGCAGTTGAAACTACGATGAATAGGGTAACCTCCTCTTTTGAAATGGGTTTAAATATCTTTTATCATGACGTCATACGGGTTAAGGAGTTAATGCAGTAGAATAAAAGGAAAAAAGGGAAAAACTACGTAATAATTCTTTCAAAAAATATGCTGGCTTACATGGTATTCGCATGGTTCCGCTACACGGTAAGGCTTTTTTCAAGAATTTCTTACAACGTGAGCTGCTTTTAACCTACTTTTATTATGACCCGATTGTTCTGATGTTTAGTTATTGCGACCGTCAATACTTAAGCCCTATTACTAAAGACATAATACGAAAAATTCTTTCTATTAATTCCTACTCTTGAAGAAGGCAGCGTATAGTTAATTAGAAAATTAAAACATTAAAATAATAAATGGTGTTATTCAAAAGCGAATATACTTACCATTATAGTAATACGCAAATCTTCGGAGCTATTGTGATACCTAATTCTTATTGTGGAAATTTTGCACGATAACACTTTGAGCGCGGCGCGACTCTGCGACGTTGTAGCGATCACTGAAGTAAACAACCCACATCCAAATTCTAATATCCTTGAGACATGTTACTGACCACCCCTCAAGGACAAGCTGAATTTTCGCTAGTTATTATGCTCTTTTTTCGACAGACCGACGCTATCATAGATTTCTGTCGCGTTTGTAAAACTTTTACTTTAAAACAATTTCCAAATATCGTCTTTATTGTCTTGAACTTTAATTTTAAAATGTAAATCATAAATAAAACTAAAATACTTAACAATAATAAAGATTGGATAAAATTAAGTAAGGTAAAGCTTTTACAAAAAATGTCTTCTACGATAGCGTCGCAAAATTTTGAATAAACCTGTAAGTTCGATGAGAAAAGGCGAAATACAAGAGAATTGTTGATCGGAATCGCCATGCTGGCCTGAAAATATATGCGTACAAAACGTGATAGAATGTGAAAACAGGGATCTACTTACTGCGATCTCACCATACTCGTAATGGTATGTCCGCGGCTTGGTATTAAAAAATAAAAAAATATTTATGTTTAACATTTATTGCAATTGCCATGGACAATATATAGGTATAGAGGTTTAACCTGTGATATAATCAGCTGTGCAGAGGCATAATGTAAGCTTTGATATGTTATTTACGTTTATGCTGTTAATTTGTTTTTTAAATAAAGCCGTCTTTGTTTTTGCAATACTTCAAGTATTTCCGATGAGGCTATTTGATAATATTATAGTAGGTACGATATAATAAATAATATTATAATTATGAATTTTTGGAAATGGAATGACAAACCTTCTTGGTAATTAAAGGTCATTGAAAAATACTGGCTGTATTTATTGAAACAAGAAAAAGAATAATGTGAAAATAAAAAATGTACATATTATTAAGTATTTTTAAAATTCCTAGTCGTACAATTGCCGCCATTTATATTTTTTTATTCATTATGAGTGCCTACCCATTATTCTAATAGTTTTGGTTGGTTTTCGTCTAGTCACCGCGACATACAGCCAGAGCAGCGAGGTCGCGTATCAAATAGCTGCATAACAAATGAACTGCGGTCTTTGAAATTAATACGTCTGAAAATGCTGGCCATTTTGTCGTTTCGCTGGAAAATTTCTGTCCACGTGCATGTGTTTTTTTTCAGTAAACTGCGAGATTTATTAGCTGTGTTACGGTGAATGTTTTTCATTCTGAGTTAAGTGTTTGACCGTGATAAGAATCGCTATATATTATTTTCTTTTGGCCAGTATCGGAGTATGATTTATTCGTTATTTTTGCCTTATGATTCCGTTATTATGTTTTGTATATTAACAGCACACTTTAGGTTAAGAAAATAAATTAAAATGTTACAATAATAACTTTAATAAGTTTAGATTAAAATTAAGAAACCGCCAAATTTATGAATTCGTTTATTCATATTTAAAAATTTCAAATAAAAGGTACGTAAACGTAATAGGAAATTGCCGATTGTCTGTTAGTTTCTTTGGGCTGCATCAACGCGATAACAATGAGGCAACGTCTTTTTAAGATGGTATCGTAGTCTATAAGTCATCTGTAGCGAGGTATCTATGTAACCCGATTACTGCCGGCTTCACTTTTGTAACTTATGTAAAATCTAATTATCATTAAAACCATTTGCAGACCGCGTTTTTGCATATTAGTACCCACATCTTATGTCAGGTTCCTTTTTGGAAAATTCCTTTGCCACAGGTACACATATCTACCTAATCTATAAATTATAATATTAATGTACGATAAAAACAAAAGCAAAGTAAATAAAAGATACATAACACGAGTCCATCCAATGTAATTTATTAGTTAATGTTATACTAAATATTCAAATGTTGCGTGCCTTATATTGAAACATTGTTGAGGAAGTTTTATATTACAAATGGGGTAATGTCATGCGTATTTTCATTAGGCTATTGTTTTTGCGAATAATTACTGGCTTCAAGTTTCTATGAATGTATGGTTTTGGATTCCGTGTTCGGTTCTGTAACTATCTAAAAGACAAAGTAATTCGGATGTTATATGAAAAGGATATTTCATGGATATCATACGATATTCCTTTAATTTCACTGCTTTTAACTGTTGGAGTATTTGGAAGTGATATGTGATTTAAATTAGGATTACTATATAAATGAATAATTATTAATATGAACATATATTATAAATAATAAGACTGATTCGAGTGTTTATTTCAGATTTCTTTATAAATTTATTTTACCAATAAAAAATAAAATATTTAAATTTCAGTTCGAAAGGGCAAGTTTCTTGATTTTTTTTTTATTCGGGAATGACAAAATCACCTCACTGCAGTCTGCACTTGATGGTCAGCAGAGTGAGATTCAAATAAAATGTTGACTGAAGAGAGAACATGTTTATCCTTTGCCAGTCGACATAATTATGCCGGTCTGTTTGAAGATTAGTGTAATATATTTCAAGGTACTCACGAATGGCTCTGGAGTGTAGACCGGGAGGGATATGACGGCGAATGACTCCTCGTCGCTGTCGACCATGGAGTCAGCTGCCTCCAGCCAGCGGTACCGGCTCGGCTTCCAGCGCCACACTTTTATAACTTTATGGAGCTCGCCGAAAAAACTAGGGTATTCACCCTCTGATGTGTGTTCGAATTTTGAATTTTCTTTACAATTTTATAAAACTTGGTGAAAAAAGTCTAAGGAGTCAACCCTGTGTTGCGTGTTCGAAGTTTAAATTGTCTATGTTCAGTTTGAAATTAGAACTCAATTCAAATCGAATCACTTAATGTTCTTTGGATATTCGTTTGCCCATTCATTCCATAATATAGAGTTTAAATTGAGCTGTGATAATCACGTAGAAAATTATAAAGATTTTAAAGGAACGTGTGGTTATTCGAAATTTAAAAAAAAATTAGTACTATCATAAATAGAGAGTACCAATTGAGCTCAGATTAAAGTAGGCTAGCTTAGGTTAGGTCTTGTTTATGATTCTAAATGTCACTCGCGTTCAGAGTCAAGTTCAAGTACCTAAACACGAGGAATCTTCGTGTTGGCATGCAGTTTTGTTTAACATCTACTTAGCATTGCAGTGACGCGAATCCGGTCGATCAGATAGACACGGATTTACATAAAGTCGTCGTGTATTTAGTTTGTTGTATTGTTGTGTATTTTGTATTACTATGTTTAATTTTCATAATAAGTTTTACGAGATATGTACATACAAAATACTATTATGTGTATTTTATATTGAACTGGTCAGTTTAAACATAATCTCAATAATTTTACATTTTTTAGCTGATTAAATAGGTAATTCTATTTATATTTATTAGAAACAGAGCTTGTGTAGAAATAAAAGCACATAAAGGTAAGATCCATAAATTCATACACTGACTTTAATATTAATTTATAAGTAGGTAAATAGAAATCAAAATACTTAAACTTCGAGTGTTAACTTACACGCATTTCGTATACGCTTGCTTATTTCGCGTATCAGTACGAAGTCGCACCGTATTATTTTCATATCTAAGGGCTCATATTATGTTATTAGAAAATATAGCTTTTTATAATTGCGCAAGTGTAAAGTGGGCCACATTGGACATTAGTTCTCCGTCTGTCGACGTGATCCAATCTTCGACACGCGATCTTTACGCTATGTGTGACTTATAAAAAATCTGAATACATAATGTTATTGTTCCACTATTTATGTTAATCGGGGAAATTGTCGCGTTAATAAACTAATATCATAGTTGAGTTAATTGTCTTACTATAACATTCGAAAATAAAATGTAACAATAGTACCTAATAAAAACTCACAAACTTTATATCCCAAATAAAGAACAAAAAGTGATTTGAACAATAAAACTTTTATTCACTGAACCGCGAATTAATTTACAAGCAATACGTTATAGTTCACCGACAACACATATGGCACTGGGTCCATTGCAACAGCTGACTAATCTGCACCGCCGGCAATACCCTCGCAACCTGGTCCGAAACGACTCAACCACCACCTATCTAAAGGAAGCTCTATATCTTTGTAATAAAGTCTATCACGACAGCAGATAACCGCGTACGACCGTCGGAGGTAGCGGACTATTCGAAACTTTTACACGGCGGTACAGGGCGGGCGGCGGGAGGGGGTCTCAAGGTCATTCTCAGTCCACGCAACTTTGTGTCAAACGGTTGGCCTTAGACGCTGGTTTACTTAAGGGTCGCATTATGAATTTCAGGTGAAATCATAATTACACATTGGACCCAACGTTGGACGTCCAAATCACGCGATGCGATAAGGATTAGTTTCAGACCACGCATTATGTAAACGGGTGGGACCTTGATCCATTTTTGTTGTGATTATTTGTTTGAGTAATAAAACAAAATGTTGGTCAATGTAACAGCTCGTTAATTAGCACTTATGAGTCAGGGACAGGAGTTAGAATGTCTTCCTGGTTTATAGTGGCGAATGGTGAAATTTTTTAAAAGGTATCCCGAGACATATAAATTGCCTTTGTTAACATATCGCGGCCAATTTAGCTGAAAATAAAAACTAAGACAAACGTAAATAAAATTAAAAGTGAAGCCGGTAGGAATCGGATTGTATAGACGTTTCGCCACTGCTGGTTTATTTTGTAAGGAATAGGGTATTTTATAACTACTTAAAAAAACGGGCAAATACGTGTTGGTCTTGCTCACCGAGAGTTTCATATGAGCTTGTAGATTAGGTATCTAAGTACATGTTTACGGTTGTCAATATTTTGTTACTCGTACTATACGATACTGCTACTTGTCAAATCTCATGATTCTAGGTTAACGGGAATTACCCTATAGGTTTTGATTCCCCTGTGAAATCGCAAAATATATATTACCATATCTTCCGACCGCGTTGATTTGCAAGTTTAATTTTTTCAAAACTGTAAGTGACTGTATTCTATTTAATATAAATTTTACTTTGATACCTTTAGGTGTTCCTGGGTCAATGGTTCTTGACTGTCAAAGGGATAACAAAATGATCCTATAAGGGTATGTTGCGGAAGCTTAAAAACAGTAAATTTTTCATTTAAAGATAAAATATTCTCTTACTAATTATAGGGGTTTAAAATTGATTTATTAATACGTTATACTTAAGACTGTGTTTTTTTTATTTTCTGCGAATGGTGAAGGTTTACGAAAGGCAGCCCGACACAACATATACTAATATGCATAAATACGGTGTGCAAATCGTTGTAATCATAATTAAATCTTATATAAATCAGTTTTACACATCAATATATAAATGGTTTTACATAATTAGTTGTCTGGGAGAGATCGCTCTTAGCGATAAGATCGCCTATTGTTGCACTAGCTATAGTTAATTTGTATATGTGTTTTTATTTACTTATGTGATGTTCAATAAAAATTATCTATCTATAAATTACGAAAAGGAAGCCGGTAGTAATCGAGTTATAGGGACCCTTCACCACTGATCTGCATGTCTCTTGTAGCTGTGTTTGCTACGCTTTCGTAGCAAATCGTAGCATTACTACAATTCTCATTCGTAATTATTTAGTACTTCCCATTGTTCCCTATGTATACCGTCTTCAAAGAAGAGAAAATCTTGTAAACAATTAATACTTACTTACTTAAAATTATAATGTATTTGTGACAATTCGCAATTTTGTAACTAAACCGCCGTTTTCAATGAAAGATTCCTATCGCTTTTATCAATCCATGGGAAAAATTAATTAATCAAAATACAGTATTATTGACAGCTATCAATTGGCTCTTTCTTGATTGGTTTATTTTCGGGATCGGGTCGAAGATTAAGAGTAGAATTGTTTATTTTAAACGTCAGATAATTGAAATAATAGAAAGACGGATGTGTGTTTATTTACATTTATTTTCCCTGTCCTGTAAATGATAAAATAAGTTATTTACTGATATTTCTTTCAGCCATTTTAACAAACCACTGGTATAGACTACATTTATACAACTACTTCTATAAAAGATTACATCTACTTTGAGTGCCTGACGCCTGAACCAACTCTCATTTCATAGATTTTTTTTTACGTGCATGTTAATGTGACCCCACTACATCTGATGGTAAGTAGAGTGGGGTCCAATAAAATGTCGACTGATGAGAGCTGCTTATCCCTCGGCTTTTGACATAATTATGCCGGCCTGTTGACCCCGGATATAGACAAGCAGATCTCGAAAAGCGACACACTTACGTGGGACACTATGGCGGGTTTTACCACCTTGTGTACGGTGGTCGCTATCCAGACGGATATACAATATATTACCACTAGCAAAGAATTTATGACTACGCATTTAAAAAATATCTTTATTAATCTTTACGCATAAAAATAATTTACAATACATCATACTACTCTCAGGAAGTACAATTAAACTTGACTTGATTAAAAGCGACACGCGAAAAAAATATTACTTTTGCATACAATATTACGAACCGCCATTTTAATTACAGCTATATTATTATATGGGCTTTATTACCAGCTTTTATTGTAAATTACGAGTGCATATGTAATTTACAACCGCGCCCAGGTCGTTAGGGCCTACGATGTTTTCATAATCCTAAGATATTGTGGGGAAGGCCTAATGTTCCATCAGTAAATAGCTTGAGAAGTTTTTCGGCGAAGGTCAGCTTTGATTGGTGTACGCCCTTATGCGGTAGCCCGTAATGGCCAAGTCATATTAACATAAAACGGCCAATAATGAGCCTATTTGTATAAAGTAATTTTGTTGTATGCTCCAAAATGGACGTTCAACTGCAGTTCATATTTAATCGACCTTTTTACATAATATTATTCCAAACTTGCTGAAGTATTTTTTTTTTGTATTTACTAAGAAAATGATAAGCTTATCGCTGCAAGCATAATTAAATAACAAAATAAGTACTTAATACAAAAAATATCTTCGTTTTATTTATTTTTTAATTCCTGCCTAATTACATTTCGCCGTAAAAAGTATAAAAATGACACATAAAGTACAATTATACACAATTATTTTAATACACCATTAATTTCCCCTTCAGGTTCTTATAATTCAAGATTTTACGAAGTCCCGTCCAATTTACATCGCGTGATTTACCTGGAACTTCAATTAAAGTACAAAATAATCTGATACTAAGATGTGATAACGCGATGTGACGAATGAAAAAAAATATTAATTACGTCACACAACTCCTGTGTGGTATGATCCTTAATTACAATATCCTCGTAAAATTTTGGGGCTTCTAATCTTTGTTGCTCAAATTTATGGTAAGTATATAATAACTTTAATTATTGTCAAATATTCATTTAAATAGATTCATGGTAAATATTTAAGTGCTATAAATAATAAATAATAATATCAGCCCTGTATTATATACTGTCCCACTGTTGGGTACGGGCCTCCTCTACTACTGAGAGGGATTAGGCTTTAGTCCACCACGCTGGTCTAGTGCGGATTGGTAGACTTCACACACCTTCGAATATTCCTATAGAGAACTTCAATTCAAGTGCTATAATTAATGCGAGAACGATAATTAAAACTAGAAATCCTATTAAAATTGCCTGCTTTTTGTGTTGTGTATCCATCACAACCCACCCTTCACATTGTTCGTTAAGTCATTTTATCATGATTCTTATAAATAAGTAATAATAAAAAAATAAGTCTCGTTAAAATCAACGAAGCATATCTATAACGTGTAATATGGATTAAATTCCGCCCACTTTTTCCACGTTGAAAATCTCAGAGCACACAAATAAAAATCTCGATTCGACCAAGCAGGAATATTATTGTCTAATGTTGACTGGCTCGGTGGCGTAGTTGTAAAATTGTACATGGTACAGGTATGGTTATCGCGCTTAAGACCTGGATTCGAATCCCGGATCGGTCCAAAATAATGGGAAGTGGGGTTTTCGATCTTTAAAATTACTCAGTTGCAGCTTGGAGTCAGGAAGTTGACAGTGTGATATCCCCGTGCTTCGGAAAGGACGTAAAGCCGTTTTTTGTGCCTGATCTCTCTTCGCTTATGTCGGATTGCCCTCTCATCGAACTATGAGAGAGAAGGAAGAGATAATGCACCTGTGTATTGCGCACACACTTTTTCACTATCCTATCTCCTGCGTACCTGGTTGATCTCCATTGAAATTGGCCGCCGCGCCCGAAATTCGGTTTAGAGGGAATTAATGTTCAGTCAATATTATTTTCGTCACTACACTCACGATCAGCTGCAGTAGAATCCCCGAGCCCGAAAAGTGTAATTTTATTTCACCAAAAAAAAATACTTAAGTTATTTCGTGTATTTCCATCACGACGGTCCCAAGTAAAATATGGGCAGCATGGCAAATTAAATTATGTAGTCGATAGTCATCGTGTAAAAAGTTTGCGAGTCAGTCGCGTGAAATCAAGTGTGCTTAACTAACCGCTGTTATACGTAATGACCGCAGCGGCGACTTGTTCACTTATTATTCATGTATTCAGGTCTTATCGATAGCCATGATGACAGTTTGTTTTCTAAGCTCCTCTGTTGCATGTATCGTTGCTTTGACTTTTTGTGGCTAACATTTTGCCAATTGAAATTTGATTTTATTATTGCAGTTATTTAGTGATGTGTTCACTTGGAGTACAGGTTTAGATTGTTTAAACGGTATCCTACAGTGTCGAAGGGTCCATTTACCACGATTCCTGCTCACTTCCCTTTATGTAGAGTCTAAGGATCATTAAAACGATTTGGAGGTCGCATTCGCATTTATGCTGTGTTGGATTCTTTTGAGAAAATTCACCGTTCGCCATTGGTATTATATGTATTGAAAGGGATTTACACCTGGTCAGTAATGGACAAACAATTCAGCTATAGGGTGCAAATAGAAATCAAGGATATTATGCTCTATTGATCTAACAGAGCTACGATACAATGGAGAATTTCAAATCCCATTTGAAGCTTATCTTTACTATTTTGCTTTACTAAATCCCTATACGATTATATAAAAATATTCAAAATGATTTGATAATATATTGATTCACTAAAATTAAAAGCTTTATGACAATTGGTTTCGTAACATGTTTCTACATTTAAAGGTCAATTTTCAAAATATAATTAAACACCAACCACGCAATCAAACAACACAGCGTTTAAAACCACTTTATCAAGAACTACCTCAAATCGGAAACCAAGTAAACCGCTTGGAACAGTAACTTTTATCTAATCAAATTCACGACTTCCTTTATTATAACTTTAAAAAAATTACGTGTCAAATGTTCGCGTGCCTTTTCCTCGTACGAAAAATAAAGTAGACCACGCGCGGCGTCACCCGTCAAATTTTAACATCATAAAAGTGTCCCAGTTGTTAGAACTGCGAAAAAGTTTTTGTGACGGATACAGATTTGGATCTCTTGCAATATTTATGCGGAACGTTGACGGTTTTTATACGATTGTATTTATTGAGCCATTAGTCAAGGTAGAATGGTTAATAGATGCATTATATTGGCAAAAATATAGGACTGAAATTTTTTATGAATAAAATTTATTGATCCCAGAGTAGGAAGAGAAAAGAAGATGGTATTGTCGTTATTTTTAACATTTTATAACATACAGTACAATTTAGGTCGAGGTTTGTAAAGAGAGTTACGGTAAAGGGAATTATATATGAAGATATTAGCATCAAATTATAGACATATCCGATGTATTGATGGAAGATACTATATTGGCCGACCCAAGAATTCTGTTAAACAATTCATCTCCAAGTTACTGATTATGCGCCGACTGATATGCCATTTATATTTATCGTAAATTTAAATCAATACGATATACGAGTATATCAGACTTGGGTATTAAAATAATTATCTCTATATATATTGATAAGCCGATATCCCCAATACTTGTAACTCATGAAGTTGATAATATATGACCAAATTAAAGTCCGACCAGCGGCGAAGGGTTCATATAACCCGATTCCTTCGGCTTCCCTTTGGTAATTTATGCAAAATCTAATTATCATTAGAACGATTTCTAGACCTTATTTATGCATTTTACCTATATTAGAACCTATTAGTTACATTGGGTTCCCTTTCGGAAAAATTTACCTTTCACAATTGTAAGCCGATATTCCCAATACTTGTAACTCATGAAGTTGATAATATATGACCAAATAAAAGTCCGTGCCAAAGGTAAACGCTAATGTTCTGTTGGCTTCGAGCCTTGGCGCATTCTAAGTGCAAGGTGGTGCAATGACCTCGGACTTTAACGGGCCTATCTCGCAATGTATTTACTTAAGCGGATTAGATTTTTCGTTTTAATTTAAAGAGTGAGGTTTTTAGTTTATTTTTTTTTAATGAAAGGAATAAGGAAATTGCAGATATGACAGTGAAAATTGACATATATTATTTTATAGTCTTATTTTTGTGAATGTATTTGAGATGAAAAGTCTTAGGGAAGTCTTTTACAGGTTTATATTATTTTTTCTTAACCCTGAAAGTTGATGGAAATAATTTGTTTCTCTATATTATAAGCGACATTATATTATCTTAACTATGTAATAAACAAACAATTATATCACCATAAAAAAGCAATCAACGAAACAAAATTTAAATATAATTTCGTCGTAACTCGTATTCCGTTTACTGATTCTAGCAGGTTTGTCGTTTGTACCCAGTAATGAAAATGCAAATGTGCGAGACTGTGCGTGGCTTATCCCCGACCCACATCTGAAGGACGCGACCTCACTCCCGGCGACAAGTCGCTCGTAACACTTCTTTAGGCAAAATTTTGCTTGTAACCATTTTGTTGAATAGTCCAAATAGCTCGCCTAGGTAATGGCACCGTAATGGCATGACGCTGCTCTGGGCGCGGCTCGACACGACTGAATCATTGATTTTACTTATTTTGCTGTACTTTACGTAAATTGAATTTGAAATTCTTAAATATATTACCGCAATCTGTTTTGTACGCGATGTGTATCCCGTGCGGTATCTCGGTGCTACGAACGTAGCACGTAGCAAATGCGTAGCTCGTTGCGTAGCTTAATGCGGTGTTGTAGCCGCGTAGCTTGTAGACGTGTGTGGCAAGCAGTGAACGAAATGAAATCTTAAATATTTTTTTGTATAAACTCAATTACTTGTATTAAACAATGTGTTTTATGAATTAAACATTGCAGACGAACCAACATTAGTTTGTTTGGTAACGACTTTAAGCTCTGAACTATAAAATGAATGACGCATTCTTTGACATAAAATGTTTACATTTTATTATAAAGCTTACCTTAAAAGTTTTGTAGGAAGACACCACATACGAAGCTCCATCCTCAAGTTCTTCAAGCCTGTACTTTCGATCTCCATCCATCCCAAATATGAACCTGGCACCTCTCGGCAGTTCGAGCCTCTCAGACAGTCTGTCCAGCAACGCATCCATGGAAGCGAGATCCCTGCCTGGCTTAAACCGGAACTCGACTCCAGGATGAAAAGGATCTCCATTGCGATAAAACGTAACTCGCCTAGCCTTCCAATAGTTGAGATTGGCGTATCGGCTTACAGGCTCTGGTCTGGTGGGTCGTGTAGCTTCGGACACTTCAGAAACATCATCAGGGCCTTGCGGGGGCGACGGTGGACGCGACGGTCGCCAGTCGCCGGGCTCCTTTTCGTCATCGGATGGAGGATGGTCGGGCTCCGGCGCGGGGTTCGGCTCTGGTGCCGGCGTCGGCTCGGGGGCGGCCTGTCGACGAACACGTGAGTGAACTCGCGGCCGGGGGTGCGAGCGACGCGACATCTCGCGCGACCTCCCGCCTGCGGACTGACCGTGCGCCGCCCGCGCCCAGTGCCAATCAACTGATATTGTCTATACCACATCTATTCATGAGCCACGTGACTGGCCCATCACTCATCCATTTCAGAATCAATCGCTAATATCGTCTACTTTTTAAGGTACAACGGTATCGCATTATAAACAGTAATTAATTGTAACATAACGTGCGTAACGTGTTTAGAGAGTAGTTTTTTGAAATCAGATTGTTGAGTCACGAACTCGAACGTTGGTTATAGAGACTTTATAAATAAAAAGGAATTATATTAGATCTTTTAAATCTTAGGTACTTACTTTATTTCACAGGTAAGTTTACAAAAATACTTTGACCCCATTCGACGTTAAAATTAATTTTAAATGAAGTTGTTTCTTTCTTTAACTAAATTATGAGCACTTGTCCATTGCTTGTCGCTGGCAAGAACTGGATGCGACAGGCCGAAGACAGGGTAAAATGGCGCTTATTGGACATCTATTTCCAGCAGTGGACAAAGGTACAGGCTGATGATGATGACACATTGCTTTCAAAAAACTACCCAAAAATTCGACAGACCATTTTAACTTATCATGATTACCAAATATAAAGCAGAAATACCTAAACATTTAAGATAATTATCAGATTAATACAAGTAAAAATGCCAAGTTAGCGAATGATGTATCACACCTCCAGTGTCCGACAATAGATGTTAGATTAGGCTTCACGAGTGAGAGCCTTACGTCGTGACTAAGTGTCTTAAGTCACGACTTAGACTCAGTCCACGACTCAAGGGCCTTGGATTGTGTCATCTATATGGAAAAGATGGGAGAATATTTGTCTTTGCAAGGTATTCCGGAAATAATTTGAAAATTAAATATTAACCTTTAGTTTGTCTATACTAATGCCTGTAAATCAAGATATTTATTTTGATTTAAGAAAATACTTGCTATTTTAAAAGATTCCCTTATTCATAGAGATTTTTTATCTAAGGACGGAGTGAAGCTGTGATAACAAGTCTGTTTCTCAGTGCTGAAGTAAAAAACGTTTATGAATAAGGGGGTTAATGTCTACGTTCTCCACGCTATTCTCCACCACAAAGAGGCGTACTAAACGTTCTTGTAAGATAATGACGTAGTTACGTTGTTTTAGAGTTCTGGAGATTTTATTTCATGTATTAAGATGAAGGGAGTTTTCGTAGCAATTTGAACTAGTTCCCCCATATTAACTTTGTATCATAATATAACCTACTGCATGTTTTATGTGTGTTTTATCTTTCTCTGATTATGTATAAATATTGAAAAGGAGTAAAACTTTGAATTTTTTTCAGATATAGTATTCTTCGAAACTACTGAATCAATTCTACAACTCTTTCACAAATAAAAAGCTAAGTTGTCTATAAAGTAAAACCTATATTATTTTTTATATACTCATAACGTTTTTAAATGTAATATACCTTTAAGCAGTATTTTAGACCCCCAAAGCCTAACAAAATCTTCTATAGGCAAAAATATATATAACTATAACCACCAAATAAGTATAGTCGCACACAATGTTAAACTCAAGGATCAAGAAACCTATTAGTTGAGATGTTATCTCAAAACGCGTAGTCGATAGAAAAAGAAAACTAATAAAATAAAATGAGTTTAATTCGCTTTATCGCGGCTGGTAATGAGTTCTTGGAAGTTGCGAGTCACTGCCGATGTAATCAGATGTATAAATACGCAGAGCTAAACAATCATAATATAATTATTTAATGTTATATCAAAGTTCTTAAATATATTTAATAAGAAAAATAACTGTCTCTTGTTTTGCATATAAAAGAATTAAACGAGTATGTCATAATTACATTTAAAGTATATTATATATGTACCTGCGAGTAATACTGAAATTTTATTACTTTAATTTCTCAAATTTTGAAAAAAAACGTCCATTGTGGTAAGTTTCTAATACATACATGGTATTATCTTTGTTTTCTTTTGGCTCAGTGTAAAAAAATATTGGACAACTTTATTACTTCAAACGTAAGATAGTATACTTTCTGTCATTCTACTTTCGGGTATACCGTATATTATGATGTTGTTTTACAAAATTTATCAACACTTGAGAATATATTGTGAAATCACGCGACGCATCATACGCTAACTTTTATAAAAAAAATATTTTAATTAATTTTGTTTCGTTTTGCCTGACAATTTAACAAGTTAAGTATAAACCTAGCACGAGAAAATATTATCTATAAGTGTTTAAGTAGTAATCACTGTTTTGTCATTTCTTTCCAACGTCTAATATTTTAAATTTTAAAAGACATAAGACTGCTTAATTGCTGCTTAATCACACGACACATCCTATATTTTCCCCCCATGGTCAATTTATTTTTAAACATCTCAAATTGATATACGATGTAATAATACACACCTGTAATTAATACACAAAATCTCTTACACAAAATTTCTAATTTATTTTCCTAATAACATAATAATAAAATTTATTAAATTTGTTTAATTAGAATAATTATATTCTCACCACAGCGGCGGCGGCTGCAGCAGCCGCGGTCTCTTCAGTCGCCATTGTACCAAATTAACACATCACAACACAAACTACATTTATTCCAGAAATTCGCGTTCCCGAAAATGGTCTCCGTGTTGGACAAAACGCCACAATGCGGAATATTTAAACAAAAACCGAGGGGGGTTAAGTTGTTTTTGTTTTTCTATTAAATCGTAGCCGACCGGTTATGTTTTGTGAACGGAATAGAGTGACGGCAGTTCCAATGGGCGGCAACGTGGCGGGGTGGCAGCGGCCAGCGCACCCGTGTGCGTTGTGCCTTCCACACAGTCAGTCTTTTATAAAAATATAAGGCTGTATGTTTAGTTTTAACTGTGGATTATAAGTGCCTTATTTAAATGATGTTATTAAATAATAATTTGGCAGAAGCATGTATGATGGATACATATGGATATATATGGATGATAAGCCCGTTTAATGTTGTTATTTGCCCGTTTGTTGTTTAATGTTGGTGCCATTTTAATGTAGAGACCAGTGGAGACGGTTCCGTAAAACCCGTTTCCCTTCGGCTTCCCTTTCGTAATTTATGTAAAATCTTATTGTGATTATTAGAACGATATCCTAACCGTATTTATGCATATTATTAGTACTTATAAGTGGTGTTAGCTTCCCTTTCGGAAAATTTCACTCTTCATCAATGGTAGAGGCGCAATTGTGGGTATTTTCATGATTATAAAGGTTTGCTTTATGTCAATGCATATTCAACAGATACTTAAACTCTACGAGAGGTTAAGAAGTAGTTGTTTTAGCATAGATATTTATTTGAGAAGCTGTGAAATGAATCAATGAATAATAAGTTGTTATTAACTTTTAAAGTAGACAACGAAAGATTGCGCTTATAAAACTACTAAGAGATTGTGTAGCAGAAAAAAAAGCTAATTTGCCTTCTCAAATAATAATTTTAGCGTAAGAGGTAAACATTAAGCAAGTACATCGAAGCTTAGGGTATTCTTTTCATTAATACGACGCATAAACTAAAAACAGATCAACTATGGCTAGTCTGACGGACACCAAGCTCGCCGCGGTCAAGTCAGAGGGCATATACGTGTTTATGTAGGTTACGACAAAATTTTTCACCTCTCCTGATTTAAGCTATGCGCGCCGTTTTTATGGGCCCTAATTATGTACTGACATTATTTATGTTTATTCCACGTGTCTTTGCCGTTCGTTTTGCGTATTCGGCCTATTTAAGTTAATAAATGGGACGGTTAGAAAGAGTGATAATTTATTAGTTTTCGATTTGTCTTTGTATTTCATATATTTTTTAAACCATATAAGTATGTTTACGGAATTTCAATACGGCGATTACAAAATATTATTTATAATATTTTATTTACTTGAAATAACGGATTTTCAAGCCGTCTATAAACTTTACAATGTGACAAACGATGGGTAAATAATAGCAAAAAAATATTTAAATCATCAGAAATAAATGGCAGCCAATCAACGGCGTCAGAATAATAACATGAAAATGTCAGAAAAAGTTGAAATGGTCAGAAAATCATACGTTTTGCGGCCGGTAATCACCGTGACCAGCGTTCGTGATTACTCGCTAATTTTTCTGCGAACGTTTCACGGCGCAAGAAATAAAATTACAGGTGCCAACTTCATCAATTATATTTAACTGTATACATTTGACCTAATTACTATATAACGTCCGTGAGGCTCGAAATATTTAAACAACGTTTATTTGGTAAGTCAATTGAGAAGTTAATGTTTCTGATTAGTATTTGTAAATTAAATAGACAATGAATATTAATAATATAATGCTATATGCTGCAAGTAAGTAAATCGTTTTTTTTTAATTAAATGAATATCATATCATAATAACGAAATTTATTTTTAAATTAGGTATGTGTGCATGTTTGTTAGAAGTAAACGCAGAGGCTGCTGAACAGATATAAATGAAATTTGGTACAATGGTAGAGGATGTTTTATATTAATACAAAGTAGGACTTTTATTCCGGGAAAGCTTATACGCGGATGGCATCACGAGTAATACTTACTTAATAATAAAAAAAAACATACGAAGCCAATCAACCAATCCATATTACTTTATGTTGGAAATTCACACCTTCATTAGAGCAGTCCGTTCCATACCCGCTAGGCTAACGTTGGCATATTATTAATATTTCAAGAAATATGATTAATTTTCTTTGGACCTGGCGGAAGTATTATTTAAACAGAGTTTGCAGTTTTAATGGCAGGCCATATTGAAATCCGACCTTGTAAAATAATATGTAATAAATATTAGGTATCTTGTCAGGGTTTTAATTCGACAAAAAAACGTTAAATTCGTTTTTTGTAGATTTATTTTTAATGGGCTAACAATTTTCAACTAATCACTGGTAGATCACCTTCTTGTTAACTTTGTTTAATTTTAAATCAATAAACATCATGTAATACGTTATATTTAGGTTTGTATTTTACCTATCAAGTAATGTGTGGTAGGCGTTTAATTGCGTTCGTAAACAGGGTGGTGACATCAATTCACCAGCCAATAACGGAAATTCACTTCCGTTATCTATTTTATGCGACTTTCACCTTTCGTGCTATATTATACAGTTCAAATTAAATTAAACAGAAACCGGTGACAGACACAGAGTGACACGACTGTCATAACATTTGGCATCCGGCTTGCGATTGGCTCTCAGATATGGTAGAGAAAACCCGCCCTATGCATCTCACACGCCCAGTCCGCGAACAAACTGGCGTTGCTTAGCAACCGTTTCTGTTATTTACTTATGTTTGAAATATATTTTGTGGACTGAATTGATCAGATCTATATTTTTTTTTATTTTTGTTTTCGTCTTTTATTCTGGAAAAAATACAATTTAACAGATACGGCTTTAATCCTTTTTGATGCAAACCATTTGTAATACCACATCAAACTCTATAAGCTATTGATATTTATCCTTGTATGATAGCAGTTTTGGTTATAGTAATATAACTTTACAAAACATAGTGAGGAATTCATATAGGTTCAATCAGTATTCCTTGGTCATTATATTGAGTCATAATCCAATTTACATTATGTTTTCCCTTTTCATTCATGATGTTTTAAATATAATTGTTATTTAGGGGAAAAAAGATTTATTTATATAGTAACTTTTGCGTGTTTATAAACGCAACAATAAATTTAACAGTTAATTTATTGCTTTATTTATGTTATTCATAAACGTTATACTATGGACCAGTTTTTCTGATAAATTAAGGAGATGTATGGACAAATTTTGTTATAACGCGGCTTTAAGCGCCTACTTCAAATTGATTTTAATCTCTTTTCCCAATCGATGGCAAAAATGGACCAATCAGGATTTTGTTTTTTTACATATTTACAAATGATTTTTTTTTATCGAAATCGCATGGACGATTACGTTTAAGATTGTCTATTAAAAACAAGCGTTAATAAATATGATAATAATAGCCTAAAATTATATGTTAATCATTTAATACCTCCTTAGTCCAACCTTACATTTTACGTTATTTTTCTCATATTAATAGCTCAAGATTAGATCTGCTAGATCTCAGACGATAGATATATACTTGACAATTAGTGATCTTCTAAATGATAATTATTTGCTATAAGACGGACCTAAGTGAAAAAATCTGATAAAATATTTTCATCTTTTTTTGGTAGTTACACTCTTTGCAGTGTTCGTGGTAGCCATGTAATGTTTTCTGGGACAGTTGCAATACGTATTACATATTACCAGAGTTTACCTATTAAATTTCAAATGAGACCCATTTGTAGCACAATCACGTGCTGTAGATAAAATATAAGTTGTTAAACTTCGTAAAAAATTAGGTAAAAAGCAATTTACACAAAACACGCATCCATTCGTTACGCAATGTTTTCATTTCTTCCAATTAGCTCAAGGCTACATCGATAAGGCTTTGTAACGCAATTGCGTGGTTACTGACCTAGAGAGAATTTGACCCACTATTGTTTTTTCTTTATTGACTTTGTTCTTAATACTTACTTACCCACACTTTAGTTGATTCACGATTAGCCGGTTCAAAGTGGGTTTTTTTATTCGTATATAATTTATGTCAAGATATGAGTCATTCGATGTGTATCAAGCATTGGTATGTCGTGTATGTCTGTCATTTCCTAAAGAGCTATTCTTAAGTTTAAAACATTGGTTTAAAATTGTACACCTATGCTTACACCAACACTTAAGCTATCTATACTTTAGTAGACTTCACATACCCTCAAAAATCTTACAAAGATCTTCTCAGATAAGCAGTTTTCTTATGTTTTCTTTCACCGTTAATAATTCCAAGTATGCATTATTTTATGACCGATTTTTATGAAATTTAGAACGAAAGTGGACTAATTTTTGGATTAATATTATGGCGTTATTTATCCCTGAAAAGTGTAGAGCGATAGAAGATAGGAGTCGCGGGGAAAAGTAAGTATAGTTAGAAAAATAGTGTTCCACAATAATAAGTCCTTACGTAGTACGTAGAAAGTTAAGTCATGTACTGCCGTTAATTTGTGTAAAAAGTAATTTCTATGAAATGAAATGTTATTCATGGTAATTTGTTGATCGATTGGTAAACGTCATATTTAACCAGGATAGAATGACTAATGTATTGACTTGCAGAGTATACATAAGATCACAAGGGATGACGTCAGATATGCGGCTATTTAAAAACTTGGGGCCAATGCTTTCTGAAACTTGTTTCAAAATGTGTGTTGCGCCGATCCCACATTGGAGTCCGACAAGACCAGGTAATAAGAGACACCATGAGATAATAGAAAATAATATGTAATAGTATTTAAGCTGTGAAATCGGCATCAAATTATATGAAATTAAGGTAGTTCTTCAAATTTAAGAAATTGATGTGAGCGGTTAGAGCTTATTAGGTTATTGCGCTATCTTTTTTACACGCACGCAACGTTATGACCGATGACACTTGGTGACATCACAACATACTATGACTGCTATTTGACAGCTACCTGCCCCATCAACTTTCAAAGCTTTGTAATTTATTTACTATTGCGTGAATTTAAAAAAATCTTTTTCTGTTAGATTTTAGATGACATCTATTTTCAATAAATGTATTTATAAAAAAATAGTCAACTACCCCTTTGCTGGTTGCGAGATGTTATAAAAATAACAGCGGCTTAAATTACCGTAAAAACTAAAATGTATCACAAAGTAATACTTCAAAGTTAAATGTGGGTGAAATCATATCTAAACAGTATCCTATATTGTAACCGTCACGGCGTCTACCATAATAAGGTCGCACGAGAATTCGTGACAACTTGGCGTGCGGTGTAATATATCAACAAATTGTAAACTCAACTTTATTCCACGGTAATAAAGTTTAATGCAGTATATAAAATTATATGAACAAAGGAAAAGTGTACGGTTGGTTCGCAGAAACAACGGCTAGACGAAATAAACGTCCTATTATGACGCTCTACTTATATATAAGATTTATTGAGTTTACATAGTATTATACACACAGAGCAAAGCTACGCTAAGCTGTGTTAATGGTAAAACACCGCATAACAGATTTGTTTACAGCAACATTGGTTCGATTTGTCTAGTCTGAAGGATTTTTGGGTGAAAAAACGGTGAAGTAAGTTCATTATAGGCATGATAACAGCTCTGTAGTGTAGCTGTTCCACTGAATATAATAATTATAATATGGATGCTGTATGTATACTAAGTTCACATTTTCCTACCAGATATATCTATACTATTATATAAAGCTGAAGAGTTTGTTTGTTTGTTTGTTTGAACGCGCTAATCTCAGGAACTACCGGTCCAAACTGAAAAATTATTTTTGCGTTGGATAGCCTTTTGTTCGTGGAGTGCTTTAGGCTATATATCATCACACTATACCCAATAGGAGCAGAGCAGTAATGGCTAATCTCAGGAACTACCGGTTCGAACTAAAAAATTCATTTTGTATTGGATAGCCCTTTGTTCGTGAAGTGCTATAGGCTATATATCATCACGCTATGACCAATAGGAGCAGAGCAGTAACGGCTAATCTCAGAAACTAGGAGTTTGAACTGAATAATTATTTTTGTGTTGGATAGCCCTTTGTTCCTGGAATGCTATAGGCTATATATATCAACACGCTATGCCCAATAGGAGCGGAGCAGTAATCGCTAATCTCAGGAACTACCGGTTCGAACTGAAAAAATAGTTTTGTGTTAGATAGCCCTTTGTTCCTGGAGTGCTATAGGTTATATATCGTCACGCTATGACCAATAGGAGCGGAGCAGTAATGAAACATGATGCAAAAACGGGGACAATTTATTAGTTTTGAGAGCTTCTGTTGCGTGCGCTGCGTAAACGGTTAAAGTTATGCAACAATAATGTATGACGGGATTGTTCCTCTTAAAAAGTTCTACAAAAATATATCATAAAACAAAGTCCCCCGCTGCATCGGTCTGCCCGAACGTGTTAAACTCAAAAACTACCCAACGTATTAGGATAAAATTTGGTATGGAGACAGTTTGAGACCTTGGGAAGAACATAGGCTCCCGGGAAAATATATAGCGTGACTTTTATAACGGAAAACTTTAGCCCGAAAAACCTTATAACGCGGGCGGAGCCGCGGGCAAAAGCTAGTTTTAAATATTTTTGGCAACCGGATTCATTGATCTACGATAAAAACTTAGCTTTCGCATCGCAATGTTCGTTATAAACAAGCCTAGTAATGAAAGTGTAAATATGTCATAACATTTTCCTTTTTGCAAAATGGATTTATAATTACACCCAGATAAATAAATTTACTTTTGAATAATACATGGCGGACTCCATCATTGCCTAGTAATGGAAGCGTAAAAGTATGTTATAATTATGTAATATTATCGTTATAGAAAATTTATTTTTCATTGTATTTCATAAATATTTTATAAGACGTAGTCACGTGTATTCATTGTGGATCAAAATTTGTGGTGCTTGCTTTTAAGGGTGAAGGAAAACATTGTGTGGAAATTGGCTTGCTTTGGTCCATGAGCGGAGGATGCTGCTTACCATCAGGCGAAACGCTCTCTCGTTTGCCTACTAAGGCAATAAAATACTAATAATAAAAAAAATATATACCTACAAGCTATCTATCTATCTATATATATAAAAATGAACCCCTATTTTTCTTGGTCACGCCATCACGAATGAACGGCTGGATCGATATCACTATTATTTTTTTTATTGTGTTTGTTATTTATTTATTTATTTGAACAGCCAACAAAACATACACCTTACATAGTTTATTGTCAGGAGAAGGTTCTTATGAATGAAAAAATTCAATAAATTGCACGGAAAATTAGAAAATTTAAGAAAACTTAACGAAAATATTAATTTTATATAACTGTCAATTGTTTGAAATAACTGTCAGCGATTGACAGAATGCGCGCTGCAAATTCATAGTTAAGACGGGACAACGTCTGTCGGATGAGCTAGTTCTATATAACAATCAAAGGTATGTAAAGTCTGCAAACTCGCACTAAGCCAGTGTAGTGTGGTCTATCGCCTAAACTATCTTAGTAGACAAGGCCTGTACTCGACAGTAGGACAATAGTACAACACAGTAATATTACTATTAAATAATTATACTTTTGAATGAAACATGTGGGTTTCAACATTATTATATTTAATTTTTAATAAAAAAGTAAAAATATTGATGCAATCAGCAAGTTTCTTTATTTTCATTTCTTTTATGTTTCTTCTTTTTTTTCTTTGGAGGTTCATCTGTTACCATTTCGGTGTCAACTTGAAGTTGATCTGATTCTGTTTCCATATTCTCTTTATTCCTCTTCTTTTTCTTCTTTACTGGAATTTCCAGTTCACTTGAATTAACATCCTGTGATAGATATTCATCGGATTTCTGTGCCAATTCGTCTTTATCATCCACATTATATGAATCTTCAATTACTATCTTATGTTTATCTTTTTTCTTATTTTTCTTTTTGACGGGCTCGCCACTATCACACAAGTTATCAACAACTAATTCATTCAAATTATCAGCAAGATTTTCTATATCTAATTTATGTTTCCTGTTTGATGTCCCATTTACTGAATTTTCTGTTTCGTCGTCAGGCTTGTCACGTTTTTTCTTTTTTTTCTTAACTACTTGTTCCGTATCACACCCAACGTCATCTTCAACTGTTGGCTCAGCGAAATCACTTTCAGGTTGTGACCGTTTATTCTTTTTATGTTTTTTTACTTTAGCATTCACACTTATGTCGTTAGAATTATCCTTTATGTTATCTTGCTCAATACTATCATCACTCTGGCTGTGTTTATTTTTCTTCTTCTTATCGGATTTATCTACGCTTGGCTTAAAATTTTCGACGCCTTCGACCGAGTCATTAGAATTAAGGTTGTACTTTCTATCAATAAAATTCAAATATTCCTGTTTTGATTTATTCTTGTGTGCCAACTCACTTTCCATTTTCAAACTTTTCTCCATGTCTTTTTGGTCTCTATCTAACACGGCCAGGAAGAAACCAGTGGTCAGGTCAACTTCGGGTTTGGCGTACAAACATCTGGTCCCCATACTACCATACATAGCTGATCCGAAATTGTTCCACTGACCTTTTAGTAACTCCTTAACGTCTTGCACTCTCCATTTAGCTCTGGACGTCTTTACTACATTTGTAATGACCCTTTCATTTTCTTCAGGGAACATAGAACATGTACTGTATACTATACGCTTGGCTTTCGGAAATGAATTCATTGCGTGTTTCAGAAATTTCTCTTGGAGCGATGTCAACTTCGCCAGTCTTGATTCTTCTATGTAATTGTGGACGCTAATATCCATGCCTGAAAAGATATTTCCAATTTTTTAATTATAAATTAATTCGTATTGACCACTATATGCAATAAAGTCTAAATTAACGAACCTACTAGTACACTAAATATGGAATCTTTAAGCAGATATCTAGTAAGACGTATAAGTATTTCTAAATATAATTAAAACAGTTAAACCGTTACATAGCGAGTTTTCTTTACATAGCGACTACATTTCTATAAACATTGTTTTTTGATAAAGCTAGGAGGATAACTTAAAAAACTAAGTACGTAAATCCTAACACCAAAAGTTTGCGAAATGCATTATTATTTTAAACTCTACACAATAAAGCAAATAATGCTTTAGGTCTATCTGTCAACCAGTTGGAAATAGAAATATAATGCATTACCTGAACCAGAGCAACTAGGGTCCAATATAATGTACTCTACGTCTTCATATTCGCCCTTTTTAATTTCCAGACAGTCTCTGTGTATTGTTTGGACGCTACTCGAAGCAGTTTTCTGTACGAAATCGCATAATATCTGGTATCTCTTCTCGTTTCTCTCTACTGCATATATTTTTCCCTGGAACAATATGTAAAATATGTAGTTTGTTAAGAATATTATCTATTATCGCCGGCAAATAAGTTGAGCAGATTACCGCGTGGTGGGGAATGTTTTTTACGTAAGTGTACACACAATTTTATTTCCATACAGATTATATACGCGGTAGCAGCTGCGATTTTTTTTTATGAAAATATTTTAACACGTAGCAACCCGCCGAACCCCTTTTAGGGGTAGGTAGAGAAGTCATCAAACCCATATGTTGTTACCTATGTAAAGTTCTACTTGACAGGGGGCGAGTCTATTGCCTTTTACTGGAACAATTCATAGGTTCAAGGCAGATTGATCCATAAAAACAAAATTACTTTACCCGACCCGGATCAAACTCGAGACCTGAGCATGAATTGCTACACTAACAAGGCATTTGAATATTTTAGAATTACATTATTCCTGATGTAGGCTGCAAGTTGTGTGGTCTTCATGCCAGGCGCGGCACACATGTCCAAAACCACGCTCCCAGTTGGCGGCGCCAAAAGATGCACAGATAATGTTGATGCCTGAATGAACATAAACACAGTAAAACAATATTAACTCATTTATGAGGTGACTAAACAAATGGTTATCTATGATTAGTATTTATGCTCGAGTATGGCGATATACTGGTTTTACTATGTATGGAATTTGAGTAAACATTTTCTTCATACTACAATAAGGTCATGAGCGTAGCTAGGCGAGGGCCAGGGTGGGAGTTATCCACCTTGGAAACGTGTTTGCCCACCCTAATGTGTGCTTGGGCTCCGCGTGGTGCAGGCCTTTCGTTTAATATGGCAACCATGTTTTTGCTCTCGCCAGCTGCCCTTAGATAAATTCGTGGCTACGCCATGAGTAAGGCATGTATATACTGTTTTTGTTGGTGTCTATTAGCAGTCCAAATCACTAGACAATGGCTATACCTTCCCCGTAAAGGTAGTCAACGCAAACAGTCCTATGATTATGAGGTTTTTACTTTCTCGCCTTCACACCCACCACTACAACTCCTGTAAGCCAGAAACAGCTGTGGCACGCATTTAATGACACCGAGCAGTGAAGCTCGGCGAGTCTCAGGGAAAACTAATTTGTTATTATCCCCCAACGAAATCAAATAGAAAAATAGGGAGGAGGTGGAAATATTAATTGTCTACTTCCCTCCATAGCCACTCCCAATTCACCTTATTTTGTAAAATAATTTTATTCTCCAAATACAACTCATGGTTGTGAAATTTGGTCCCAGGCGGAAACACAAACACGGTCTTCACATGATAGTCTTGGGTGAAGTCGTATTCCGTGAGATTCTTGACTTGCTCCAGGTAATCGTCATAGGAACCGGAAGTGCAGCGGATGAACCGGTATTCTTCGTCTTGGAACCATCTTATCGCGTCTGATGTTGTCAAGAGGTTGGTATTAACTCGGATATATCTTGGCCTTGGTGTCGCTGAAGAGGAAATTTGAAAATCGAATTATCACATCATCAACAAATCTCATAGGATTTGATACCATTGGCCCACGTTTGGATTCCCTACTTGAATGCTTGTGGTAAAATATTAAACAATCTTTCCAGCAAACTCCATGGAAAAATGTGCCGCGTCTACCCTACATGGAGAGAGATAAGGTCAAATAGCAGAATTTTTAGTACTATTAAATACTTGGTAGGTATTAATAGTCATCATTTTCTTGTCTCAATTAAGGTGGCGTTGATGCTATATGATTTTAACACAAATTGCAGAAAGGGTTTGCAGTTTAACGAATGGCCAGATACCATAAGGTTAGTAGGCTAGGTGTAAGAAAGGTATCTCGTATGCAATTAGTAGTGTGTAGGCATATTGTGTTCAGTTTTGAAGTCTGGTTTTACTAATATTAGGGACCGATCAATTGGGTGTAAATCAATCGCCACCCAAAACCGAGAAACTGTCATGTTCTTTTGGCTGATCCTTACAAAAAGCAAGATTTTTTTGTGCAACAAGGGGGAACGGGCTTATTTCACGTAACCGCGCCCAATATGGTTAAGACAGATCTGATAATCTCTTTCACTACCACACTCCGTTCGGTATTATGTAATTGAAGGTTCCAGGGTTACTGTTTGTGGGGATTTGTGTTGTTTAACATCTGGTCAACTATATGATCATTTTGTGATTTTGCAGTTTAAAAAGTAAGTATTTGCATGGTCACTTAGACCGCAGGAAAGTTATACCTACTTATGCCGGTTTTCTGATGTTTAATGGTGATATCTTGCCGAGCTGTTCTGTGTAATATTATGTCATATGTACTTTAATATAAGTCTGTAGTCTAATATTAATATATAATTGTTCATTATCCAACTTGTTAAATTTAGGTGATAATGTAAGTGAATTTAAAAAATAAAAAGAATATAAATTTACATTCATATATATTTGGTGTCATTTGCAAACAATCTTACAAGTTATTCATTTGAAATATTAATCTGTATGTGGTTGTATTTCATGTTGTAGATTTTCTTATCTCCCATAAATAATAAAATAAATGATATAAACACCTGTTGGGAAGTTCTTGGTGTGTTACCATCAACATATTTTCCTTATACTACAGCATAATTTGTTAAACAAAATGTAATTAGTATGAGATGAGATTAGCAAGGCCTAGTACATTATGTAATCAATTACAAACTATTTAGTATTTGAAATCTGGTGCGGTAGGTAGGTTGGTAGTAAGCATTAAATAGAAATAGGCTTTTTTTTTATTTTAGCTAAAAGTAAAATTACTTAAATACTTTAGATTAGATGTCACTTATACCTCAATCTGTTCTTAAGTAAAAAGTTACACTGTAGATATATTTAATAAAGCATAAATTTGATTTTAAACAAAAATGGCAGATTGTTTAATAAGGTTCATTGTTTAAAATTACAACAGAAATTTTGCCCTTATTTCAATAGTCACATGACTAAAATCTGAGGACATTTTCCATAGTTTCAGTGCTTTAAAGTTGGCAAAGTATTTATCACACAGACATTCAGCTACCCATTATAGAATCATGCTTACTTTCTACTTTAAAAAATTCAATAAAACAACTGTATATTCCGTAGGAGTGTTTATTTCTAATCAGATGTTAAAGCATTGTATATATATATATAAATATGCACTTTTGGTCTGTTTGCTGATGTTATTGTAAATTTGTTAAATCTCAATACATAGATTTAAACTATTTCAAAATTACTTAAATAAATATAATAATCTAAATTAAGAAAGTCTTGTTAACTCTAAACATGAAGAAATATTTAACTTTGGTTTTTCATTCATAAATATACAGGAAATGAAAAGCAACTAATCACCAGATTTTTTTTATATATTTCAAAAACTTATTATGTAAAGAATACTGCATCGGAATGTGTTAAATTTAGTCTTGCTTTACATTCAAACTGCTTTTATCTGCTTCTGTGGGAAGCGGAGTATATTTGTGCTGATCAATCTCATTGCCATGCTCATCATACTCCTTCTCATGATAAGCTTTGTATGCATAAGCTATTATTATCAAATTAACAACAACAACTGCAGATATGACAGACCAAACCGTCACCGCAAATCTGTCTACCGGATAATGCTCAGTAAGTATATGCCGAACTCCAAAAAATGCAATGAATGGTAATGTGAACATAGCAATACTGTACATAAACAGGTTTGCCAACACTATCACTGCCATTTTCGTTTGTTTAGGGATAAGTGGACCTTCGTCAGTCTCGGCCATTGTTAATTGTTCTGAAATGAGAAAATAAAATAATTACCTTCAGCCTTCGTGTCGTCTTGGTGTTCCGATTTATAATTTTCGAACTTTTCTCTGTACGAGAGTATAGTTTGTTCAGGTTTACTTTTGCCTGGCAATTCCTTTTTACCATACAACAGTTCTGTAGTGAGAATTTTTGCCAGCCACGGGTCTAGGCGCGGCTCATTCTCGAGTAGACTACAACTTTCGAAAATTTTGTCTATTTCGGCTACATGTTTGATTGTTTCTGTTATTATAGCGAAAAGCACATCGGTCCTCTGTAAATATTATAAACTACTAGTAATTTGCTTAAATTAGAAATAAATATAACCTTTGAGAAAAGTACTTACAAAGTGTCGAAGCTTATTATCGTATAATAAACTTTTTACGCTTCCGCCTTCTGTTGAAACTTTCTTAAATATGTTTGCTGCAATCTTATAATGTCTAGGTACCTTGACGGAGTGTTCAAACATTTTAGTTAACGCAATACATTTAGAAAAACAGCCGCATTGCTAAACAAATCAATTGGCCAATACTTTTTTTAATCACGAGACAAATGTCAAATATGTTTTCAAGTTGATAGGGTTAGAATGCGTTCAAGAATTTACAATACAATCACATGTTTTATTAACTTAGTCACAAATCATAGCAAAATATTGATAAAAATACTATTTGTAGAGCTCTGCAATCTGCATTGTTTATATTATTAAAATTTATTTACTTCTAAGTTTGGAAAAATATAACCATAAGCTACAAGTGTGTTCCGTGTCCCAGTTGTGGCTCTGTTAACAAAACTATCTCTCTGTCACACATTCATAGGACAATGTTGTTAGAATAGGATAGTTTATAATTATAGATTATTCCATAATATTTTGGGAAACAGCATCACTAGCACCATAAACAAATTAATTTACTTTGCTCGAGTAGTTTGTTGCACGTAATCTTTATTTACAATTTCCTAAAAACATATTTCAGTAAATTTATTTCGTTTGTGTGTAATCAAATAAATTATGTAAACAATTCATACAGGGTCAATTCGGGTCGGATTCTGGACGTAATTTAAAATGAATTAAGTCCAAAATCCGTATTGTGTTTGTGTAATATTATCGTTGACAGTTTCATTTCGAATGGCGATTTGCTTCTCGTAAAATACCAGGAAATGCTATGATTCAACGCGAGTGCGGTTTCGACAACAGTGACTAATGTGTTCAGTGCATTATTTTCAGTTGGGGACAGCGACTGGGTCGCTGTGCACGCGAGTTGTTAATAGTGGTTAAAATGCCGCGAGGGTAATTTTTAGTGTTCAGAGGAGTAAAATATCAACAATGGTGCCTGCGCCAAGTTGTCCCAACACATGGGACTACTGGACGTCCTCGCCGTCAGACTGCGTGGAACTGACGTGCCTGCTGCCCAACTCCATGTACATACCTCTGAGGATAAGTTGGGACGCCACTCTTCAGGATGTCAAAGAGGTTAGTGAGTGGTTGAAGCACCCCGATGGTGACTCACGGCACCGACACGTTATTTCGATTACAGCGTGGGAAAGTGGGTCATACAATTGAGTAATATGTTTACTGAGATGTATTTGTTACTTTTAGAAAGTAGCTTATATTGTTTACATCATGTGTGGTGTTCGTGAGTTGCCTACACACCTGAGCTCATTTTTTATTGCTTTCATTGGGATTAAAACACATGATATGTTTTGGTACAAATATTCTTTACATTCTGATAAATGATCTCTGTCTAATGATGTTCTGTGGATTCCAACTGTGCAGTGATATCAATTACTTTACCCAAATTATAATATACAGAATATGTTTCCTTGATTTAAATACATTGATAATTGGCCTGTGTACAATGAAATCTATTTCAATTATTTTAAAGTGTGGACATAAAAATCTAAAGTAATCAATGTATGGTTCTCTGATGCTAGATATTTCCCAATGATTTCGATGCACCTTTAATATATTGTTTTGTCCCTATTTATGCATCAACAATGTATTAAACGGAGGTATTTCACATTATAATGGTCAGAATCTGTACAATTGTGTTGTTACTTGTTTGTTCACATTGTTTATTTCCTTGTATGAGAAAAATTATCTTACATCCTGTTGTGAGCTACAGAAAAATGATTGTGCATTTTAATGTTATGAATAAAATGAAGGAGGATGTTTGTTTTGTAGTTTTGGTAATGATAAGGTAAAAATGAGAATCAGCAGTTGTTTTATAGAGACCAAATTTTGTCAAAAATTTGTATATCACAGCAATGTATAATAGCTATTATGTCAACATTACATAAAAACAATATTATAAACTACTCAAATATAAGTAGGAGTCTTATTTGAAATCTTCATTGTTTTCTTCTTTGATAGATATAAATCAAAATTATTATTAGTTTTGACTATTTGTAGTTCTACAAATTATACCACAACACAAATAATCATTAAAGAATGATTATTTGTGTTATGCTATAATTTATGATGAAGTCACCATCTACCTAAAAAGATATCAAGGCTAAACTACCAAACATATTTTGATGAAGTTCTGTAAAAAAAGCTTAATATCGCCAGCCATATTCTACGCTAAAGTATAACTACTTCAAACTATAATTTCAAATAACAATATTGCATGTTTTCAAGCTTTTATCTTTTTGATTGTTGTCTACATTTAAGATACCTTTTATTGTAATGTTGTGGGTTACATTGGCATCAAAACATGTCTAGCTTCTGTGACACTTCTTTATTCACTGCACTAAAAGACATACATCACCACATTATATTATCGCAGAAATGTTTTCTTGACTAAATTTTGGGTCATTAAGAAGTTCAAATAAAAATTGACTCATGAGTTAGGAAACTATGTCACCTGGTTACCGGATAATTTAGTCAAATGTTCTGTTATCTGGTCAAGTTGTTTTACATTATAGCTTTGTTGCTTTAATGACTTAAAGTTTGACTGATAAGTTTGGTAATGAGGTGAATCATGTTTTGATAAAACAATTAGGTTAGTCTGTGCTAGAGAAGACTGACCTCAGGTGCATTTCAATTTATTCACTGTAATTTTTGGGTTATTTAAAAAAAAAGAACTGAATTTAATTTAAATTATATTCTATAGTTGTATTAAACATGCAGTCAGGTGTATGTTGTCTTCATACCAGTCTACTTGACATATTAATGGTCTTGCTTAAAATAATCTAGCTAATCTGTTACAACCTAGTAAAATAGTAGTGTCATTAATAAGGTTCAATACATAATTTTTCACCAGATTTTGCAATTTAGTTAATTGACTCTTGGCATTTTAAAACATATTTGCATAAATGAATTTTAGTTTGTCCAACACAAAGATTTAGTATTTTTACACAATAACCTAAAACTTATATTATAAAACCTTCTTGTATGTTTAGATTTAGTTTATTGCTTCCTTGACATTGGTATATAAACATGATTTACATTTTATTTGACACCAGCTAATAAAAACAATTATCATTAAGGTGAATCTGTATTCAAACATTTCTATGTTCTGTCTATTAAAATGTCTATAAAAAAACTAAAGATCACTAATAATATAATTTAATAGTGCACTTATAATAAAAATGTATTTCCGAGTAATAAAAAGTTTAGAACTCCAATTATGCAGTCAGCATTAGTGTTTTGGATATGTTTTTAGTTTTATATGTTATTTTTATTAGAATTTATGAAGAAAAAACTAGAAAACAAAGAGGTATACACATAAGCAAAAGCTGTTAAAATGGCTTAAATTTGAGGTGTTCCTATATTAAACTTTTATCAACTACTCTCTTTTTTATGTGGCTCTGCACATATGCAATATTTTTATAGCATGGCAGTAATCTATCTCCGTATTAGTGAAAGAATTTCTAAAATTGTTTTAGGAGTTCCAGAGATTAGCCCCTACAAACCTAAAAACTTACTAAATTATACATTTTTAACATCTCTAGACTCTACAATAGGGTAATGATATCACTGCTTAGTCAAAAAACGTAGTAGTTCCCTTCACATCTATCAATAGGTAAAACCCTAAATCAATATATTTTTTTTCACACAGGACCTATGGGAGCGGGCGGTCAACTATCCCTTATTTGGGATGTTGCAGGAGATGTCCGGCTATGTGTTCCAATTTGTCAATTCATTGGCTGTGACTGAAGAAGTAGATGATGAGAGTAAGCGTATATGTGACATCAAGCCAGCCTGTGGTGTGCTCTTGATTGTCGAGAGACTGGTTGAGAGACCCGGGGAGGACGTTCTCAACAGGGACATCACACATTTGATTGGGAAATGTGAGTATTAATTAAGTAAAAAAATGGTGCAATCATGAAATGCTGAACAACTTGAGCATACTGTGTTAGTATTGCTAGCAATCCCTATTAGGCTATCGTTGGTGTTTAGCTTTTTATCATGTATAAATCGTCATTTTGAACTTAATAATTTAAAGTTCTTTGTTTTTGTTTATGACGAGTTATTTCGCCGACGAGCTACTTTCTCGTCGCATAGTCTTGATTTTATAGAAAATTTCATGATTAAAATATGTCGTATGTGATGTGAAGTGTTTTAGCAGTTATACATATTATCAGAAGACATACTCGTATTTGATGTGAGCGAATATTTATTACAAAAGAAATGTTATATAATAATAATAATATCAGCGCTGTGTTATTTACTGCCTCACTGTTGGGACACAGGCCTCATCTACTACTGAGAGGGATTAGGCCTTAGTCCACCACACTGGCCTAGTGGGGATTGGTAGACTTCACACACCTTTGAAATTCCTATAGAGAACTTGAGGTGTGCAGGTTTCCTCATAATGTTTCCATTCACCGTTAAAGCAAGCTATAATTTACAAAGAATACACACTAGTTTTAGAAAAATCAGAGGTGTGTGCCTTTGGATTTTGAACCTGTGGACATTCGTCTCGGCAGTCCGTTCCACAATGAAATAGGCCATCGCCGCTTTAAAAGAAAAAAGTTTACTGACTCATATTGAGTTATGTGACATAACTGAACCACAAAATACTAAAACTTGAATTGATAATTATTAGCCTCATATGGTCAATGTACTGTTAGTGTATTATTACTCATGGTCAAGAGCAACAAAGTAATCAATCTATACTTCTATACTATTATATAAAGCTGAAGAGTTTGTTTGTTTGTTTGTTTGAACGCGCTAATCTCAGGAACTACCGGTCCAAACTGAAAAATTCTTTTTGCGTTGGATAGCCCTTTGTTCGTGGAGTGCTATAGGCTATATACATCATCACGCTATACCCAATAGGAGCAGAGCAGTAGTGGCTAATCTCAGGAACTACCGATTCGAAATGAAAAAAAAAAATTGTGTTTAATAGCCCATTGTTTGTGGAGTGCTCTAAGTAATATATCATCACGCTATGACCAATAGGAGCGGAGCAGCAATGAAACATGTTGTAAAAACGGGGACAATTTATTAGTTTTGAGAGCTTCCGTTGCGTGCGCTGCGTAAACGGTTAAAGTTATGCAACAATGATGTATGACGGGATTGTTCCTCTTAAAAGGTTCTAAAAAATATATTATAAAACAAAGTCCCCTGCTGCATCTGTCTGCCTGAACGTGTTAAACTCAAAAACTACCCAACGTATTAAGATGAAATTTGGTATGGAGACAGTTTGAGACCCTGGGAAAACCTAGGCTCCCGGGAAACTACTACTTTTATAACGGAAAACTTTAGCCTGAAAAACTTCATAACGCGTGCGGAGCCGCCGGCAAAAGCTAGTTTATAATAAATCTAAATTTAAATTTCAACAATTTATTTTAGGAATAATGTTCAATGCTAGATTCCATATTAGAAGAAACTGGTTAATAAATAGTATGTACTGTCAAATTTAGTCATCCCACCAAAATATAAGTTTAATTTGTACATATTTTAAGTGAATCAATAGTAAATAATTTTTAACACTAGATTAATATTCAGTTTAGTGTAATTCCGTTACGATTTTGTTCAATGATAAGTTTTATTATCAGCGTAAAAGAAGAAGCTGGCGAGAACGAGTTCGATTTAAATCATGATTCATTACCAAGTAAATTAATTTTATTCCTAACCAGATTAAAACTGTTTGTAAACTTTGACAGTATTATGATTTTATTATACAATAAGGCAATACTCTACACTCTCTAGTACTGTAGTCGGGGCTCTACGCTGTTTATCCGTTAAGGTATGGCACGCATTCGTCAACTGAAAGTTTGAACTCGGCCCAAAAATATTGTTAGGTCGCTCAACTGACGCCTGATGATAAATTCCATAGACTAGCAATAATTTTGAATTGCAAAGCTCTTTGTAGCTCTTTGTCATCATTCTAGACATTAGGACCTTTTTCGCACAGGGGAATAATGTTAAGATCCAGCCTCAGTGCATTAGAAGCAGCGCCGGTGTACCATAAGTCTTAGGACATATGAAATGAAATGAAATGATTTATTTGAATCTGTAAAATGTTATACATTATTTAGATTCCGTCAATATTAACTCTACCACCAGTTCGGAAAGCAGTTTTCACCAGAGAAGAACGGGCAAGAAACTCTGGTGTTGCTCTTTTCAATCAGTGTAGGGTAAAAACTACAGTACATGATAAAGTAAGAAGAAAAAAAAAACAAAAAAAAGTTTAGAGCAGTTCATTTATAGGCTCGTGAAATAAGGAATAAATTAATTTAATTTTTTATATGACTGCACAACCCTCTCAGGAATCATGAAATTTCTCTATTATCCTTATAATTAAGTATATCATAAGATATTAAATCATACTATACCTGTACCAGTTATTACAATGACGATTGGCAATAATGATTCAGCTCTGCGCTGTTGTTATTTAAACTCTGACTTTGAAATAATTAACGTTTATCCAACAGCCCTAAAAGAATTCGACAGTCTCCGAAGCTCGGAGGTGAACGACTTCCGCATGAGGATGCGGTACATAGCCGAGGAGAGTCTGCTGAAGCGAGCTCAGAGCACGCGGCTGGACCGGCTGCGGTACCAGTGCCCGCTGCGGCTCGCGGACCAGCCCGAGACTCCCGCCACGCTCAAGAGCCACCTCATTAACAACCAGTACTTCATACTGGTCACCAAGCCACATCCAGCTGAGGTGAGTTGAAGGATATTGTGTACTTTTAGTGTCTTCGTTTAGAATCTAAATAGCCTTTTTGAGATATAATTAGCCATTTAGGATTAAAATCGCAACTTTTTTTTTGTCTAATCTTTTAAGTGCGTTGAATCTACCACAGCGTCGGAACAAAATAGCTAAGAAATTTGGTATGGAGACGTTTGAGACCCTGCGAAGGATAGGCTACTTTTTATCTTTGACTTGTATCCTGGAAAAACTTTTTGACGTTGGCGAATTGAGCAAAACCTTGTTTAAAATATGCTTAAATATTACTTTTGGTCGCGGTTCGCCCCGTAGAGAACGGGGTAACTGCCCAGAAACTCGCTTGCAAGGGATTTAATGAGAAAATTAGCATCCTTCGGCAATCGAGTACAAAGTCCACTCAAAGGTCTGCCACCCAGAGCTTTAGATTAGTTGTATGCTACTGGCTGCTCGTAATTAAAAAGATGATAATGAAAATGAAAAAAAAAAATTAGACGTCATAATTCTTGTGCCGGCGAGGCCTAAAACATTCTAAAATAAGTTATCCGTTATTTGAATTCGTGTCATGGGAAATATATTTTTATAAATGCATAATTGACTTAAATTGAGTTTATGAACAAATTATAGAAATATAAGAGGTACTTACTACGTATGTAATTAAAGGGTTTTCGAATTATACGTTTTACTTGTGTCTGTTTTTTTTTGTTGTTTAATTAATTTAATTAATGGTGCAATAAAATAAATTAATTTTGTTGTGTATGTAAACTCCTTACATAGGGTTTTTTGTTCTTAAGAAATACGTTGTTGGCAACCAGGTATTCAATTATGGTTATTCCACTGGGTATAATCCAAAAACCCGATAAACAATTATGTTTATCCCCACATACGCGCAGTTATTCAATGTTAACTGATATGCCCGTAAACACTTACCACATCTTAGTCATACAACAGAATTGTCCTTAAAACATCGATATATATACTACGTACTAGATCTGGTGTTCCGTAGTCATTGTGTTCGACTCGACTGTACTGCAATCCGTACATCTGACTTTAGTATGATTTCCAACATTTACAACGTGTGGTTATGTACGGAGTGATGCTATAAAATAAGAACTCGAGTCTAAGTGTAAACCTGGAAGTGAATAAAAAATAATAGTCAAATAAGTATAATTATTTGTTGTTCAAGTGTATAAATAGGTTAAAATGTATATTCTATAGACATATGTGTCTATAGAATATACGTCAATACCTTAAAATAAATTGTAGGTACAAAACATTACGCATTTTTTCATACTGGGCCAACTCACACTTTTGCGGTGTTTGTATAAAACCATATATTATTGCGTAAATATACTAGAAATTGTTTTCCGATGACGTCGTCTTCTTCGAGGTTATTGTTGTCTTACAATTATGCAGATAGAAAGATTATTGGTGTATGTACATTTTGATATTTTTTTGCTTTGAATAACGAGACCCGTTTGCCGTACGCCTGATGGTAAGCGATAAGACCGTCCATAAATGATTGTTTGGTATTCTACTGCGCTCGCCATCCTGAGACATGAGATGTTAAGTCTCATTATGTCCAGTAGTTACATTGGCTACAATGTCTTTTAAACCGGTACACAACATGGACTACACACTGCTGCTTAGCGGCAGACATAGACATTGCGGTGGTATCTACCCAGGCGAACTCTCACATATGAAATACCTACCACTAGTAAAGAATAAAATCATTAATAAAAGTGAAATAAATTTAAATCAGAAATGTCAAACGTGGTCCCAATTAGCGAAAACCGTATCTGAATATGATGTTTGGTACTATATTTATATTAAACATTAATGTATCAAAGCTAACCTTCCTCAATGAACTCTCGAAAGCGGCATCAAAACCAAGTTTAGAAATAAAACTACGAACAATTTATCCTCAATAAAATTGTTGCTTACAATAGTCGCATAAAAAATACTGAACTACTTCGAAGAAATAAGATGGAACTTCTATTTATCCTCAATAAAACCAAATAAACATTACCGCATCCAAATTAGACGTGTAATTTAGATTTTCCTTACTCAACCACGAATATAAAAAGTATACAGACCGAGTGCATGCGGCATTTTCCTTGCAATCAATAACTCCAGCGACCTAAATCAGTGTTCAATCTATTGGCTACCTTGTATACCGGAATTTGCAGTTGCGTCGTCACCTCTCAAGAACTCTACTGCACTCGCATCGATTAAGCGGTCTGCTTTGTTTTGTTTATTTGGCTTTAGTTTAGCTATGACGGCCGAAGGCTATACTTTTGCTTTACAAAATAAAGAAGGAAATGAAAGAAAGATTTTATTGTTATTCTTTTTTGTTTATTAATTTTTTATTTAAGGAACTTGGTCGTTATTTCGCGACTATGTCGCTCCGTACGTCCACTTTTACCCGTGCCTACTTAATTTTGATAAAATCAAAATATTTTTTTAATAAAGCCTTAGCCTCTTCCGATACAGGAATGGACAAAAAGCTATTTATGCTGCTCACATTATATTGTTAGGACAAATAATATGATTGCCTCAGTGGCGTAGTTGCGTTGCGGTACGACTGCAGTGCTGAGGTTTTGGGTTCGATATCTAGGTACGGCAGTGATATAGGAATATGGAATTGGTGCCCGATATGGCGACAAGCTCGCTCTCTATGACATGATAGGTTGAAATACATATGGTGGAAAGTGGGTACATCAGTTGCGCCTCTGTCTACCCCTTCTGGGATAAAAGTTGTAAGTGTGTGTGTGTGTATATATGACAAACAATTACAAAAATAAACATATTATTAAGTAAACCAAAATATAAATAGGCATAAAATTCAGTTTTCTCTCTTTTCACTGATTATATTAAGTATAAATTTTCCCCGTTTTTGCAACATTTTCATTGATGCTCCGCTCCTATTGGTCAGCGTAATGTTACATAGCCTATGGCTTTTTTCGATAAATAGGCTTCCTTCCTTCCTCGACTAAAATAATTTGAACTCGTAGTTCCTAAGGTTAACACGTTCAAACAAACAAACAAATATTAAAAACCACGATAAAATCCTAAAAATAATAAAATTTTAATGACAACCTAACGCTTCAGCTTTATATAATAATATAAATAAGATGTAGACGTTGCTTAAAAGCGCTTGTATGAAAGTACACTATGATGAAGATGTTGCGGTTACTGTTATTTATATCACTACATAGTATAAAACAAAGTCGCTTTCTCTGTCCCTATGTCCCTTTCTATGCTTAAATCTTTAAAACTACGCAACGGATTTTGATGCGGGTTTTTTTAATAGATAGAGTGATTCAAGAGGAAGGTTTATATGTATAATAACATCCATTAAATAGTGGAGAAATACTGTTACTTTGTTATGTTATACCCGTGCGAAGCAAGAGCGGGCCGCTATGTTTTTATATACAACGTTCAGTTTTTCTGTAGTGTATTTAGTATCAGCATTGCACCCGTGCGAAGCCGGGGCGGGTCGCTAGTATTATAATAAAATGCATTATGCATATCTTCCCGCAGCGTGCGGCGTAAACCGCATGATTTGTAATAGACAACCATTTTATTCCATTGTTTCAATACACAGTGTAATTAGCTGTGTACGGATGTTCAATTCTTTGTGGCATTTGGTGAACGTTGCTGACCAGACTAATATTTCTGCGGTTCCCTATATAGAACCCCTGAACTGCTCTTAATAAACTGAAGATAATGGCGGGTTTTTATTCGATATGCCGACGTAAATGCGATTTGGCGATATCAAATCATGGGACGGAACAAACATGGGTAAAAGTGGTTGCTCTAGTAGCACCTCTGCAATACCCATTCGGGGATAAAGTAAGCGCGTTGGGGTAAGATCGTAGGAGGTGTAACATCTTATAAATCAAATAACTCGCTATTGTGTTATAATTTTTGTTTTCGGACAACACTACCAGCGACCCCGTCTTGTTCCCTACGTTCCACTAGTTCGCTTGAGTGAATCCGTCAAGTAAATAATGTATACGGTGCTAACAAACAGAATATCGGCATTTCGTCGTTCCCTGGCAGATCCGGATTAACCCCATGCAAGAATTTGCCTAATTTTAATTTAGTATTTACTGTTTTCAATTAATTTTGTAGTTATGTAGTATCATAAAAGAAATAAATCTTGTGACTTGTTTATTCAAATTTAACGAAACACGTATATTCCCTGAGATCCGATCTTTACGCATACAATTATTTGTCGTCAAAGAACGGATAAAAATCGTTCGATCTAGCACTTGTAAAATATTGCAAGTTTGTGTCAAAATTTATACACGAAAACGTCTGAACTCAGTAATTATGTATTTTTTTTTAGCTCAGGTGAATGATCGATTTTGTTTATTTGTTATTTATTTAAACGTGTAGGTACAATTTCTTCGAATATTTTAAAAAAATTCTACAGTGTCACTCAAGTGGGATAAGATCGTATGCCTAGAACTATTAAAAAAACAAAGTTCGCTTCTAAAAATATCTTACGAAATTTATAAAATTTTGTTGAATGTTTATAAATGACTATCTAGATCAGAATATACTCTTTTTATGGATTTTAGAATCCCTTTAACATAGACGGTTTTAGAGAGTAGTCCGAACTATACCTGTGAAGGTCCTATCTTTCTCACACATTTCTAAAAGTATGGTACTTTTTTAAAGCCTTATAAAACATTAACTGTTATATTTAAGGAATCGAAAAAATATATACCATTTAATATATTTAATAACATATAGCTAAGTTAATAATTCGTTATGATAACTCATATAGAATTCTTGTAAAAAAATAATTCGAGAACACTGTTTAACACGTTGAAGAAGCGTCCGATTTAACCCCAACGCACCTTAATATGCCGGCGTAGGAAAATTTTGTAAGGCACATATATGCGAAGCGACATTGTGAAGTACTAGGTCGGAAGGTCAGTGCGTCGGGATTGACAGTACGTCAACTCCGCCGTTCGCCTGATGGTAAGCGATACGACCGCCAATAAACAGCACAAACACCATCAACACCCTGAATTATAAAGTATTGTTTGGTATTCCACTGCGCTCGTCATCCTGAGACACGAGATGTTAAGTCTATTTTGTATGATTTATTTCAATTCTCCAAATATTTCTACATCTGCTTGCTATCCTATTACCACACAGGATATGAATTACACAGTGTAAACGGAAGCAGTGTGGCAACGCCGAAGATCTTGTAGGAACCGTGTTGTGAGCTAGACAGCGGAAGTCGCGTTCCATTTTGTTCGCCCGCCTCCGTGACCCACTGGCGAGTGATTCGATTTACGATGCCAACATTATGGATTTGTTGTTACTTTGATCTTTTAGTGTTAATGGAGTTTTATATACTCACGCCATTGTGAGATGAGTGGGTAGGGGTGTTTGCGGAGTTTATTTTGATCTTACATTGTTAGATACAATTATAAACGATAGTTTGCTATTGTAATTTTAGTATGTTTTCGCATAAAACTGCTGTTTGCGATGATAGATTTTGTAAATTATGATTACTGATTGGCGGATTTAAATCGGATAGTTAATTAAAGCAGGATATCTTATCAAATTTTAAAGTTTTGTAAGTAAGGTTTTGTGACGAGACGATCCAACGCGGAACAAAGAGAAACTACCTTCAATTATTATAGTCATTACAAATAAAATACTGAGTTAATTGTATGTAGAAATATTGACGATGCTTAAATATGAAAGTTATTTTTGCGTTAACGATTTGTTTTATATCTTTCTATATAAATATCGTCCTATATATGTTACCGCACTGAGTACTACACTTGTACTAAAAGACCACGCTAGGACCGCGAGTATTGTATGGGGTTAACACGCTAGCCTACTGCGAATATATATTTTATTTATGACCGAATTATTTACGAAGAACTCTCGGCATAAATGTCTTTACGGCGTTCTTCATCGCCAAAGCGAGCATTATTAAATAAAAATGAATAAACACGTGTACACAAAGGTGAAGTATCTGTCTTTCCGTTCTTCTAGTCTTCTATCGGTAATAACTTACAATACTCAAATTGTTTAACATAAAGAAAAACAATTATGTTTTGTTTTTCTAATTGTCGGGTTTGAATTACATTTTTTGCCTAAACACGGGAATGCGCTTACCGCGTTGATATATATCGTATTACATCTCGACTTTCAGACAATTGCCAAACATTTGTATGAAGTAATAAAAATTGTTTGCGACGAACACGTAGACTTGAAACAAGCGTACCGATCAGCTGAAGTTACTAAAAATAGCGTAGACCGGTCTAGACGATGTGGCCGGCGCTTCGCGTAACCGCTGCCAATGACAAGGCAATGTGTTATTCTCTATTCGCAAGCTAATTCAATAAATTAAACGTACAGACGGACTTTTGACAGTTTCATTGCGCGCCGCACCAATAAAATATGTCCAATTTGTCTGTATGACTTTGAGAATATTGTTTATGCTCGCCGATTGGGTATTGCGTTTTGTTCGTGCGTTTGCTTTTATTGTGAAGTCTAGGAGTAAGTCTAGAAATAGGTGGTATGTCTCTTGTAATGGATTCTGTCTGGATGGGTGGGTGTCCGTAGAAATACAATGCGGTTGTTTGTGCTGTATAGTGTTTTGGTCTGAATGATATTGTAGCTAGGGTAATTAATGAGATTCAATGTTTCATGAAAGCGGCGATAGCCTAGTTGGGTGTGCTACGGATTGCCGAGACGAATGTCCGCAGGTTCAAATCCCAATCCTATAAATAATGTGTGTATAATATCAGCCCTGTATTATATACTTGCCCACTGCTGAGCACGGGCCTCCTCTACTACTGAGAGGAATTAGGCCTTAGTCCACCACGCTGGCCTAGTGCAGGTTGGTAGAGTTCACACACCTTCGAAATTTCTATACAGAACTTCTCAGGTATGCAGGTTTCCTCACGGTGTTTTTCCTTCACCGTTAAAGCGAACGATAAATTCACAAAGAATACACACATGATTTTTTTTAGAAAATTCAGAGGTGTGTGCATTTGGGATTTGAACCTGCGGACTTCGTCTCGGCAGTCCGTTCCACACCCAACTAGGCTATCGCCGCTTACTAGGCGATAGCCTAGTTGGGTGTGGAATGATGAGTGTAGTCTTTGTGAACTGTCGCTTGCTTTAACGGTGAAGGAAAACATCGTGAAGAAATCTACATACTTGAGAAGTTCTCTATAGGAATATTGAGGTTTGTAAAGTCTACCAATCCTCACTAACTGACTGCCTCGGTGGCGTAGTTGTATTGCACGTCCGGTACAATAGCGCTCTGAGGTCCTGGGTTCGAATCCCGGGTCGGGCAAAGTGATATTTGGGTTTTTCTGCTCAGTATCAGCCCGGAGTCTGGAATTTGTGCCCGATATGGCGATAGGCTCGCCCCTTATCACATCATGAGACGGAACATACTTGGCGAAAAGTGGGTGCCCTAGTTGCGCCTCTGCATACCTCTTCGGGGATAAAATGCGTGATGTTATGTATGTATGTATGTACCAATCCTCACTATGCCAGCGTGGTGGACTTAAGGCGTTATACCTCTCAGTAATAGAGGAGGCCCGTGCTTAGCTGTGGGTCAGTGTATAATATAGGGCTGATATTTACTCAATTCATGTTTCATAGTAGGTCAGTAGGTACCACGTTCGGCTTTAGAATTCGAAGTTCTGCTATTATGATGTTGTTTCAGTTAATGGGCAGTCGCCGCGCTAGCAATTAGCTCGTCTCATCATTTAATTGAATATTATAAATTATCTCAATAAAAAAAGAGGAAACTTAAACCTCGATTGCCTAATTCAAAAGAGAAAACTAAGTTATGTTATGTCATCGGTAATATGTAGCAATTACCAAAATCATTTTACAATAAATATGTTTTGTAATGTTTAAACTGTAACTGTGATGTTTCATTACAAAACTAAAGACTACATAATATTTGTAAACTATGAAATATAAATAAACGGCAGGGAATATTTTCGTGTTATTGATATGAGTCACACGAGTTTGGTTATAGACTGTATAATAATGTGCTTGCGGTTATAAAGAATGCGTTTTAATATTTTCAACATTTAAATTAGTAACTGGGTGTTCGCAGCCTCGCGAGAGTGAAACGCTTTCCCTCTACAAGTCGTTAAATAACTGCAGCTATCCAGAGCGCCTTCTTAACGCTAGCGCCATTTGTTAATAACAATTGATTTAAGAATTCTAGTAGTTTGAGCCAGGATAGAAAGTAGCCTATATGGTAATCCAGGACAAGGTCTATCCATGTGCCTAATATCTTTCAAATCGGTTCAGCGGTTTCAGTTTATTTCGGTTTACTTTTAACGAACATTTTAATATCCAAACATTTTGAGTAACTTTTGCATTTGTTTTATGTTTTTTATTATTAGTAATGCTATGTTAGAGAAAATCAATCTTCTGCGTTCGATTGTTCTTCATTTTCTTCTTCTTCAACATCTTCTTCATCTTTGAACCCTTCTTCCAGCCATTGTTTCATTAATTCTTTAGCTTCATTTCTATAAAACCACAATAATTAATATTATAAGAGTTTCAAATATATTACTAACTGTTGGATCCCAACTGGATCAGCAGGCTCACAGAAAGGATTTAAAACTTTGTGAAATGGCGATAGCGCAGTATCTTCAACATGGGAGTTATTATCATTCTAGTGGTCAGTGAGAGTAAGAATGCCAAAAGTCAAAAAAATCATCAATGATCTTTATCCCGTACTGTTGACTAGCATTACTAGTCATTCGTAAGACGTCGTGATCATTTGTCGTCAGTTAATCTACTAGTTTCTTTAATATTGTAAACAAAGATCATGCTTACTTTTCTTCAGGCGACACGACATTCTTGTTCAATCTCTTCAGTCTAGGGAGCGACGCTAACACCTCGAGTCTCAACTCTGGGTCCTCTTCTTCAGCACCTACCTCCGCTGTCTCCTCGCCCGTCCCACCCATGTACGGACAACCCTTTATGATGAGTGTGTCCAGTGCCTTCAGAACCTGTAATATAATTGATACTCATTTATAAATGCGAAAGTCTGTTACGCTTTCACGGTTAAACGACTGAACATATTTTGATGAACTTTATTAGTTAGTTTAAACCACAAGAAAGGATATGGGTTATTTCTTAATCTGTCAAAGTATACAGCGGGACTTTTATCCTGGAAAACAATTATCACGCGAGCGAAGCCGCAAACCTCACCTAGTATTTATATTTATACTGACAATGTCGTGTGATTTTTGGAACACGAAATTTGTAATCTGATTAAATTCATACATTTCCTAACTCTGATTCGGGCTGATCCGGGATACGAAACCGAGACCTCAGTATGATAATCACAGTGCACGCAATATAATTACAGTGACAGGCACGATAGTTTATGTTAATTACTGTTCTCTAATTTTACAAAACTGATTTTCTAACAAACTGCGTAGTTTTCGATGTTCATTAGGAAGTTGTCAATTTTGATGCGGTTTTCCTTGAGCATTTACCGTCGTCAGAGATGCCGTCAAAATTTATTGATTGATTGGATCGATATTAAAACATCGAGAACTTTGTACGTTATCAAGTTTGTAAGCTTGCCTTAAGTTTCTTCACTTGTTTCAAAGAAGCAATTTTACAATTTCTTAAGTTTATGTACTGTAGTTTTTTCAGTTCAGGAACAAATCCGTTCAACGTCCTTATGGGATTGTATCTGACGTGCAAAATCCTCAAATTAACCAATTTCTCTATACCGACCAAGCTCGTTATCTTGTTTCCTGCCAAATACAGACTGTCCAAGTTTGGAAAATTTATATCGCCGATGTCGTCTATTATGTTGTATCTGAAATCTAGGCATTTGATGTTGGACATTTTGCTGTCGAAGCGAACTTTTTGTATTTTATTGTACGCCAATTCTAGCGTGCTCAGTTCTGGTTGGAATACATCGTGGACGCTGCTCACGTTGTTATTGTTCATAATCATCACTTGCATATACTTCATCTTCTTCAGAGCGACTGAGTAGAGATTGTTCTTGTCAGCTTGGATCAGTATTAGAAACTGTAGCTGTGTTATAACTTGCAGCGCCTCCAGGTCCAAGAAATTGTTGGATACGTTGAGGAATTGTAAATGTTTGAAGCTCTTTATCGCAGTAATGTCCGTTAACTTCATGTCAGTTAGAGTCGCCTTTAAATATGTGTATCTGAAAATTAAATTGCATATAACTGTATTCAGATGTAGGGCAAAATGCATGTAGTGGTTACTCAATTTCCCAAACAAACTGTCTATCTCGTGATGCGATAGGTGCGATTCTAATATAAATTACTTATTAGATATGAAATAATTCCAAATTCGGGCTTATTACCTGTTCGATTCTCATATAACATTTGCAAATTTTAGTGCACTAGAGTTAAAAACTTACACTCACTAGACCTAGGGGGCTATTCGTATTCTATTGGAGCATTACGCACCCGTCTCCTTCAGCAGTCTTTCCCAACATGCTGAGCCTGATGCTGACTTCAGACTTGTTCAATTTCCTTTCCGGATATGATATTTTCTCCTCTTCGGGTACGGTTTCTGGTGGCGCGTGTTCCTCCGCCTCTACTTCTCCTTCTTCGACATCGTCCCTTCGAAGGTCGAAGTGAGATTTTAGCATTTTGTTACCTCAATAGTTAAGTTTATGCTGTTGTCAATAAGTTTTTGACGAGTGCTGATTGTCATATTTTGATGTGTCAATTTCAAAAATGAGTGTTTTTTAAATAAATATTTAAATCAAGCAGTTTTTATGTCGTGACGGAAATGTTATTATTTTATTAATCAACATTGTCCATGTAAATACTAAGTAATAATATGCTCGTTATTTTATAATTTTAAAATTGTTCGGGTTAACAAATAATACGCAATTATAGATTAATAATGGTTATAAACGTAAAACCGTGAGCTTCACATTTATTTAGTGGTAACTTTTAATTGGCAGTAGGTTGCTGGTGTGGTGGTAAAATGCGGCGGTAGGATATATTTTATATCCGTCCGGATAGCGACCACCGAACACAAGGTATTAAAACCCGTCATAATGGCTATAGCGATTCCAACAGGCCGGCATAATTGTGTCGACTGACGAGGGGTAGTCATCTCTCGTTACTCCACTTACCATTTGGTGTAGCGGCGTTACAGTGCCCTGCCCGTATGAAAAAAAAAATATCAGCTAGTAACAAGTAATTTCTATGATTCTATATTTATAACAAATGTGAATCATCAACCGGCAAATAAAACATTGAAGAGAATTCAAAAGTGCCTATCCTGCATTAAACGACTTGCAGGCGTCATCGTATTAACTTAGGTAAATGAGTATTTATATAACATGAGGAAATAGTGTGTGGATTTGTTTTGAATTTTGTTATGGGGAAAATTTTTATTTTATACCATATGGGGTCAATCTGTGTTTACCCGATTCAAATAGGCCGACATAATTTTACCGATTAGCGAGAGGTTATCATCTCTCTTTACTCTATCAACCCCTCTCTGCTTATCATAGGTGCAGTCACTTTGCCTTGCAAAAAAAAGTAAAAAAAGTTTCAGAGAGAATTCCGGAATTTGTGCTCGATGCGGTGATAGACTATCTCACACATGGTGAAAAGTGGGTGCCTTGGTTGCACCTCTTTCCTGCTTGCACATGCGATGTTAAAAGCGTGAGGTTTTTGTTTCTTTATAATGTAACAGGAAAGAATATCACAGGATTTTATCTCTCATTAGATGTCGTTCTCATCGAAAGTGGAAGCGACGCAGACCGCCCAGCAGCACATAGAGATGATATTGTTGAAGCTGGCGAAGAATCACGACCGGCGCAATGAGCATGCGCACAACTACGTGCTAAAGGTGTGCGGCCGCGAGGAGTATCTGTTCGGAGACCACCCGCTGATACAGTTCCTGTACATCCAGGAGATGCTGTCGATAGACGGCGTGCCTCAAGTGATGATTGTCAGCATCGACAAGCTGCCGCTGGCACGTGAGTCGGGGTTATGTTGTGCAAATGAAGCATGACAAATTCATGGGTCGGAAGAATTCAATGTAAACACATATGTATTTTAAATGTCTACCCACATTTGAAACAATTGACAATATTTCGTAACCTTTTAAAATTAATAGCTTTTATTTAGATAGATAGATAAAAAAAAGTTTATTTGAGCTACAATTAACACACAGTATTACTTAAGATATACATTGGCAATAGACAAGTCCATTTGTAAGATATTGCAGCCGCAATCAGGCTCCAGTTAAGCAATATGCTTTGCTCCAAGGAACAAAACGCTGCTAATTCTGCTGATACCTGGTATAACGTATCAATACAGATCTTAATAAATATTTAGCTACTCCAAGTGGCATGCTTAAACACGGAAGAAAGAGAAAACAAAAGTTTATAAAAGTGATACAATATACACTATAATATAAACTGATACTATGTAATATATATATTATTATATTTATTTATTTAGTATTTGGAAAACACACAGAAAAATTACAACTGAATATACACATAGAAAAATAATAACAAAATCTAGAAAAGTTTCCACCAAAAGCTAATACATATTAGAAGAAAGCGAACAATACAAATACAATGAATACAAGATAACAAAAATAACTTACTGATAACTATTAAATTACAATTAGGTATGGAAAATAAATTATAAAAACTTACTTGCAAGTCCTTTCTTGCAGCGTAGGCAGGCCCCCCACGAGATGGACCGACGACCTGGTGAGAGTCGCCGGAGTCTGATGGATGAGGGCGGCCCAGAACCGGTGCCTATGGCGCTCAATGGGAGAGGCTTATGTCCAGCAGTGGACGATTCCCGGCTGAAATGATGATGATGAAGTCCTCTCTTGTAGATCATGTTTTATACACTCTTCTCAAAGTGCCCTAGCATTTGTAAAAATGACCTTAAAATATTTGCATCGTTCCAGTAAACCGCGACATCCCATACATGCCGGAGCGAAGGCGGCTGACGTCAGAACACTCCAACACGATGCGTAGGAAAAAGAACGAGTCCTCATGGAATATTCATCACAACTACACATGTGTGGTGCAGAGTGTGTGCGGACTGAACGTGGACCCAGGTCGGACAGCTGAGGTGAGAAAAACTGGCCCAGAGAAGGAATTCCATAAACGAATACTTTTGGCCTTATTATTTTATCTTGGATATGTATCAGAATAACCACTGGTGGTAGGTCTCTCATATGTGATAGTCCGCCTGGGTAGGTACCACCGCAATGTCTATTTCTACCACCAAGCAGCAGTGTTTAACTGTTAGTTAACTTTATTTGACCAATACAGGCTAATCAATTTAATTAACTATAATCTAAACCTTAATACGTTGACATACAGGTGGTGTGCCAAGCCGGCATATTCCACGGCGGCAAACCGTTATGCGAGGTGCAGAAGACACGCGTGACGAACATCAGCAAGGAAGGAGTCGCCACCTGGGACCAGGAGTTGACCTTCGCCATCAAAGTCCACAACCTGCCTCGCATGGCGCGGCTGTGCTTCGGCATTTACGAGATCACCAAAGTCAAGTCCAAGAGGCGTGGCAAGGATTCCAATAAGGTATGATTGTGATGCTGCAGTTTTAGATTTTAAATCGTTTTTTTTTTTGGAGTTTATTGACTGCAATGGATCAGATGTTTATTGTATTTTCCTAACTTTATGGATACTTAATAAACCAGCATACCAACTAAAACCTGTGGTGGATTTCTTCGGCTCATACGAAGAAGGCGACTGCGGGTTTTGGTTGGTATGCCGGTGTGGGCTATACAGGGGTTAGGGACTCGGTCCAATGTTCACTCGGGTGATGCAATAGGTACTTCTGAGTGGCAACATTAGGTTGTATAACCGGTGAAATCAACATAACCGTTCAACTCACCCAATGGTGGGAGCGACAAGGCGATTTATCCATGAAAAAAAAAGTCGATAAATCATAGAGATAGGATTTCTCTACGGTTGTTAACAATGTTCGTATTACTAGATGATCAATGGTTCCCGGTAAGTGAATGTTCGGAGCCCCAGTTTTACCATGGTAACGTAAGTGTATCTGGTAATGTCTCATCATCTCATTTGTCTTATTAAAATGATAAGCACAGTCAGAAATCTAAATAGAATTTGACGCGAGTATTTAATGTGTAAGAAGGGTGGCTGACGCCCATCGTAGTGATGTAACGAATACACGCATGATTTTGATGTTCGTGTTCGTAAAAATTGTGCGCTTATTTTGCGAATATATTTGTCAATGAAAAAAAATGAAACTAAAGTCTAAGGAATTTGTGTTCGAAGGCGGCAGCAGGCCAACAAAGCTAAGTCAAGCTAAACTGTGGAGAACGATGTTTCCATCATTTTTATTGTTATTTTATATCTCTGCAGCAGATTAAAAAAAACCTATATTTGTTACATCACTATTTTTGACGCTTTTTCATTTACCGCCGATTTCAATAAACGATCCTAATAAATAATAACTCTTTTATGATCTATTACGAAAATTATAATGATGTTCTTTCGACATGCTTATAAATGGCTTATTTTCATTGCCATAATCTCTGGATCGGTTCGAAATTTAAGATTGGGTTCGTTTATTAAAATCAGCTCCTAGTCCTCGCTCCAATGTCATTTGCATCAAATGTCAATCTAAACTCATAACATGTCTAATTGAACTGAACTATAAAACTTACAGTGATGTACAAAATACCCTGTACAAAGTATCTGGAATACAAAATACAAAATACTTTTAAATTAAGTATTTCAGATACCAGATACAAAATACTTTCGAGAAAGGTATTTGAAATACTAGATACAAAATAGGTATCTTATAAATACTTTTTAAAAATACAAGTACTTTTGTAAGAAAATAACATTTGAATTTAAATTTGTTTGTTATAGATCATCATTATAGATCACAAGAATAATTATTTTTAATTTTAAGTTAGATTAAACAAAACCAGCTCTTCAAACATCTTATCACTCATTTTCCTTCGATGAGGCCACATGATCATACCCCCATAAGAAAAAAGTCGTTCCACAGAGGCAGAGCTCGGCAAACAAGTGTATTTTAAAATTTATTTTTTTTATTGTAGTGTAAGTATTTAAGCTTTTTAGGCTTATGTATTTATTATTAAGGTATTGCAATGTTTCTAAGTCAGCAGCGCTGGCAGGAGACCCCGTGTTTTCGCCACTTGCAATAGAGGAATCAGAATCCGCTAAAAAGATGTAATAAGATTCATCCTTTCACTTATTTAATATCAGATTCTTGTTTTTTCAGATCAATTTATTTTTCGTGTTTCAGTCAGTATAAGTTCTTTTACATATTCTTTACGCTCTTTTGGTACCCACTTCATTAAAAAAAAAACGGATCGGATCGAAAGGAAGTATATAGTATAGAAATAGATAAAGTAGCTGAATAAAATAAAGCTTACGTTTCCATATTTACGATCTCCAATTTCACAAAAGTAAACGAAAAATAACTGATTTCAAATCAATCATAACTATTCATAACAGCCGGTGAAATTTGTAGAAAGAAAGAGTCGCTATCTATTAATTTTTCCTCAAGTATAGTGTCCAAGAACAGCTCGGTCAGTTCTACGCATTAATTTTATAAACGACACCAAATAATCTCTACTTTTTCTAAAGTATTTTATCAGAAAAAGTATTTATAAAATACTAAGATACTAAACAAAAGTATTTAAATACAAGATACAAAATCCTTTCTAAAAAAGTATTTTAGATACAAGATGAAAATACGTATTTTGTATCTTGTATCTGTATTTCAAATACTTGTATCTTAGATAAGTCACATCACTGAAAACTTAAAAAAAACATCAAGACACTGTGTGCTCATTCTGCGGAGCACCAACAACTAAAAAATGTAGGTAGATATTGTAACTTTGACTTTGCGGATGAACAACACCTCAGTCCCCCCCCGTGACCATGAAGGCTGCAAAGTCTTCGAAACGTCGGGAGAAAATTATAATATAAAGAACTATATAATCAAAAAATGGGTGGAATAGTACTAAAGTTTCTTTTCATTGGTAAGTAATTATAGTGTCTGTTTTTGGGGGAATGGGCTGGAGATACAGGTTGATCACTACAGTTTTACAGGGGTCCTCAAGGGGGCTAATGGTTGACAGGTTACCTCTATCTTAATGAATACAAAAGCACGAGGAAAAGGGATGAGAAGTGTTCTGAACCTTGTTAAGGCCTTAATTTACTAAGATTACGAGGAAGCAAACAGTGAAGTGTGCATCTCCGGCCGCGACAATATGTTCTCCCATACATGGGCCTGCATTTGCACGCACAAAATTGGGGGGTTAGTGTTTGGTGTGATGTTACCATAACAACTATTAACTGGGTACGTATTGCACAATACATTACCGATTTTAATTACAATCGTAGGGTTTAAACACGCAATGAAAATAAATTATCTATATTGTCAATCATTGCTTCGAGGTGTTTTTTTTCTTTTAAATAAAGCAGTTAGTAGATATACTGTTCTCGATTCTAATCTATTTTGTAAACGGACTAATGACAAAAGTATTTTCGGGCTAAAAGCCTATCTACTTATTTTCCCAGGATAAAAATCTATGTGCTATTTCTGACTATAATCTATCCCTATGCCAAAAGATATGTCCAAAAGAGATTTTTTATTCGATAGGAATTTTAACCAAGATAATTTACATAGAATTCATAAAACGAGCTTATTGAAATTAATCATTTAATTTAAAAGACCTTTCAAGATTTTTGTAATTTTATTTTACTTAAATATTATATTTAAAATGAATGCTTTTGAAATATAAATGCTGCTCCATTGAAACGCACACCCAAGAAGTAAAGTTATCTGAAATCTAGTTTATTTGTCTCTGAGAATATCCCCGAATGATATATTTTTTAAAAATGTTCCCTTTATATCCGCGAACGTCTAAAAAAGGAATCCAAATTCTAGTTCTAGTAACTCATTCACTCATTCACTCATTTTTGGCACAAATTTAAACGAAAACATAATATTATTCACATTAGGCTGACATATTCATAAAAATTGTTTGTGCTTACACAGAATTTTTCAAACTTTATTTAACTCGGGGCCTCAAACTAGCCAAAGCCTGTATCTTGGAGACCAGTATACTGGTATAGATTCGAATTTCAATCAAATGGGTGGCTTTAGGGTGACATGCCGACGACCTTCCATGGTAACCGATAATCAGAAATATTAAAATAAAATCGATTAAATCGATGTCACGCGGACGGAGTATTCCTATAAATATAATGATCTTGTGACGTCACATCAGACAAGAAAAGCGCCACGCTGGGTTCTCGTATCGAGCAACTCGCGTCGTCTATTTAGATTTATGTCTGTAGACGTAAATGACACGGAACATAAAAAATAGTGGAAGTAGCACGTTTTAATAACAAAACCAGTGTTGGCAAATGCACGCGTTTTGTCATACATGATTCGCTAAAATCAGTCATCACGATAAAACGTACAAAATACAATTATTTGCATTAAATCAAACCTTACCACTGCATAAAATTCATATTCTAAAAATTATCCCAACTTTCTATGACCTATTTTTTGGAATGAAATTTTGATTTCAATCCGATGATATACCGCTAGGCTAATAAATATGATAAACGCCATCTACCGTAGTAGATGGCGTTTATCATATTTATTTCTAATAAAAACTCTGTATGTGTTATTTTAAGATAAGAAATTGCATGACACAGTGCGCCACGCGTGCCGTAATAGAGTTGTGTCCATATAATAGCTTCTGGTAAACTTATCGATGACTATCATCTTATTTATATTGTAAAAAATAGACAAGTATGACTATAATAATAATATCAGCCCTGTATTATATACTTGCCCACTGCTGAGCACGGGCCTCCTCTACTACTGAGAGGGTTTAGGCCTTAGTCCACCACGCTGGCCTAGTGCGGGTTGGTAGACTTCACACACCTTCGAAATTCCTATAGAGAACTTCTCGGATGTGCAGGTTTCCTCACGATGTTTTCCTTCACCTTTAAAGCGAACGATAAATTCACAAAGAATACACACATGTTTTTCTAGAAAAGTCAGAGGTGTGTGCCCTTGGGATTTGAACCTGCGGACATTCGTCTCGGCAGTCCGTTCCACACCCAACTAGGCTATCGCCACTTATATAGTATGACTATACTATACTTGTCTATTTTTTACTACAAGTGACTACTTGTAGTAGGTATCTTATACAGGAAAGCCCTGTTGTTAGGTACCATCGCAATGTCCAGTTTTACCGTCAAGTAACATTGAGCAAGCTTGTTCCTCCTATTTGGACATTGTCGCCAGTGTAATTTATGTGGATTTTGTGACTTAAAATCTAATGTCTCAAAGTATCGATTACGATCAGGCGTGAAGCGAGCGGTTACCTGGTATCGTTATTCACTTGTATACAAAAACTCGTATTATCTCACTAAATAGGTATGAACTTTACAGCGAATTCATCTTTGAACCACAAGTGGATGATGCATCGTAGCACTGAACAATAGTAAAAATAATTATTGATACTACCTATTTTATTGACGACGCATGCACTAATTGAATAGAAACATTTTAAATGTTAGTAGGCATAAGCACACGACTAATATGAATTTAAGAAAAAAAAACGTATTATTTTTAAAAACGGAATTTTTTAAACTGGAACTCTTGTCGCTATGACATAGAAAGTAACTTGAATTTTTATTATATTAAACCAGAGAATTTTATTTACCTATACGAACGAATAATACAAACTACCTCCGTGGGTCAAAAGTCAAAGTCTTGCTATGGCCTTAATTTCTACATTCTAAGTTTGAAGCTTCGACAGTCCGTAACAACGATTGCGACCGAAAGTAACGACCATTACTTCCACTGTTCTTTCTGTTCTGTCGTAATTGAAAGTAAATGGCTAACATGTATTTGAAGGCTTCATGCTTATTACTTTCAGAAAAGAACAATTCTATGAAACCCGCAACTAGGTCTTCGTTAGGGAAGAGCTACAATATGCCTGCTGGTTAGGTCGTCAAGGTGGTGTAGGTTCTGGACACGCCTACACCGCCTAAATCATCTTCCAGGCAAGGCGGCTTCTATATCAGGCAATACACCCAATGCCTCTCCTGAATGTCCTTTCTTAAGCCTTACATTACGTAGTACTAAGAAAGATGACTTCAATCTTTTTATTTTTAATTATAACGTAATTATTTGCTGTAAAATTAATCGAGATTTATATTTGTTTTTATACAGGATGTTGCACACATTTGGGATGGATACAGGGGTGTTAGTTAAAGGTTCATCTATCATCATCAATCACTCAGATTCTAAGCATTTTATATCTAGTATTTTATAACAGATCTTAATTATTCTTGAATGATCTGAACAACTCTAGCCTAGCAATATATTGTGTAATTGGGAATACGATGAAGTTCAGCGCCAGTTTAAAAGGGTTAGTTGAAGTGAATGTTTATTTACCAGGAGGCGGTGACGCGGCTGACATGGGCCAACACAATGATATTCGATTACAAGGAGCAGCTGCGCACTGACGGCGTGCGGCTGTCGATGTGGACGCACGTCGCTGACGACACGCAGGGCGACGACATGATCCTGCACCCGCTCGGCACCGTGGTCGCCAACCCCATCACCGACTCCTGCGCTGAGCTGCAGGTGCTCTTCTCCAAGTGAGTGTACTGCGCTGCTCATGACCCGTTCCGGGGTACAGTGTACAGTATATAGGGCGACGACATGATCCTGCACCCGCTCGGCACCGTGGTTGCCAACCCCATCACCGACTCCTGCGCTGAGCTGCAGGTGCTCTTCTCCAAGTGAGTGTACTGCGCTGCTCATGACCCGTTCACGGGGTACAGTGTACAGTATATAGGGCGACGACATGATCCTGCACCCGCTCGGCACCGTGGTTGCCAACCCCATCACCGACTCCTGCGCTGAGCTGCAGGTGCTCTTCTCCAAGTGAGTGTACTGCGCTGCTCATGACCCGTTCCGGGGTACAGTGTACAGTATATAGGGCGACGACATGATCCTGCACCCGCTCGGCACCGTGGTTGCCAACCCCATCACCGACTCCTGCGCTGAGCTGCAGGTGCTCTTCTCCAAGTGAGTGTACTGCGCTGCTCATGACCCGTTCCGGGGTACAGTGTACAGTATATAGGGCGACGACATGATCCTGCACCCGCTCGGCACCGTGGTTGCCAACCCCATCACCGACTCCTGCGCTGAGCTGCAGGTGCTCTTCTCCAAGTGAGTGTACTGCGCTGCTCATGACCCGTTCCGGGGTACAGTGTACAGTATATAGGGCGACGACATGATCCTGCACCCGCTCGGCACCGTGGTTGCCAACCCCCATCACCGACTCCTGCGCTGAGCTGCAGGTGCTCTTCTCCAAGTGAGTGTACTGCGCTGCTCATGACCCGTTCCGGGGTACAGTGTACAGTATATAGGGCGACGACATGATCCTGCACCCGCTCGGCACCGTGGTTGCCAACCCCATCACCGACTCCTGCGCTGAGCTGCAGGTGCTCTTCTCCAAGTGAGTGTACTGCGCTGCTCATGACCCGTTCCGGGGTACAGTGTACAGTATATAGGGCGACGACATGATCCTGCACCCGCTCGGCACCGTGGTTGCCAACCCCATCACCGACTCCTGCGCTGAGCTGCAGGTGCTCTTCTCCAAGTGAGTGTACTGCGCTGCTCATGACCCGTTCCGGGGTACAGTGTACAGTATATAGGGCGACGACATGATCCTGCACCCGCTCGGCACCGTGGTTGCCAACCCCATCACCGACTCCTGCGCTGAGCTGCAGGTGCTCTTCTCCAAGTGAGTGTACTGCGCTGCTCATGACCCGTTCCGGGGTACAGTGTACAGTATATAGGGCGACGACATGATCCTGCACCCGCTCGGCACCGTGGTCGCCAACCCCATCACCGACTCCTGCGCTGAGCTGCAGGTGCTCTTCTCCAAGTGAGTGTACTGCGCTGCTCATGACCCGTTCCGGGGTACAGTGTACAGTATATAGGGCGACGACATGATCCTGCACCCGCTCGGCACCGTGGTCGCCAACCCCATAACCGACCCCTGCGCTGAGCTGCAGGTGCCCTTCTCCAAGTGAGTGTACTGCGCTGCTCATGACCCGTTCCGGGGTACAGTGTACAGTATATAGGGCGACGACATGATCCTGCACCCGCTCGGCACCGTGGTTGCCAACCCCATCACCGACTCCTGCGCTGAGCTGCAGGTGCTCTTCTCCAAGTGAGTGTACTGCGCTGCTCATGACCCGTTCCGGGGTACAGTGTACAGTATATAGGGCGACGACATGATCCTGCACCCGCTCGGCACCGTGGTCGCCAACCCCATAACCGACCCCTGCGCTGAGCTGCAGGTGCCCTTCTCCAAGTGAGTGTACTGCGCTGCTCATGACCCGTTCCGGGGTACAGTGTACAGTATATAGGGCGACGACATGATCCTGCACCCGCTCGGCACCGTGGTTGCCAACCCCATCACCGACTCCTGCGCTGAGCTGCAGGTGCTCTTCTGAAAGTGAGTGTACTGCGCTGCTCATGACCCGTTCCGGGGTACAGTGTACAGTATATAGGGCGACGACATGATCCTGCACCCGCTCGGCACCGTGGTTGCCAACCCCATCACCGACTCCTGCGCTGAGCTGCAGGTGCTCTTCTCAAGTGAGTGTACTGCGCTGCTCATGACCCGTTCCGGGGTACAGTGTACAGTATATAGGGCGACGACATGATCCTGCACCCGCTCGGCACCGTGGTTGCCAACCCCATCACCGACTCCTGCGCTGAGCTGCAGGTGCTCTTCTCCAAGTGAGTGTACTGCGCTCGGCTCATGACCCGTTCCGGGGTACAGTGTACAGTATATAGGGCGACGACATGATCCTGCACCCGCTCGGCACCGTGGTCGCCAACCCCATAACCGACTCCTGCGCTGAGCTGCAGGTGCTCTTCTCCAAGTGAGTGTACTGCGCTGCTCATGACCCGTTCCGGGGTACAGTGTACAGTATATAGGGCGACGACATGATCCTGCACCCGCTCGGCACCGTGGTTGCCAACCCCATCACCGACTCCTGCGCTGAGCTGCAGGTGCTCTTCTCCAAGTGAGTGTACTGCGCTGCTCATGACCCGTTCCGGGGTACAGTGTACAGTATATAGGGCGACGACATGATCCTGCACCCGCTCGGCACCGTGGTCGCCAACCCCATCACCGACTCCTGCGCTGAGCTGCAGGTGCTCTTCTCCAAGTGAGTGTACTGCGCTGCTCATGACCCGTTCCGGGGTACAGTGTACAGTATATAGGGCGACGACATGATCCTGCACCCGCTCGGCACCGTGGTCGCCAACCCCATAACCGACCCCTGCGCTGAGCTGCAGGTGCCCTTCTCCAAGTGAGTGTACTGCGCTGCTCATGACCCGTTCCGGGGTACAGTGTACAGTATATAGGGCGACGACATGATCCTGCACCCGCTCGGCACCGTGGTTGCCAACCCCATCACCGACTCCTGCGCTGAGCTGCAGGTGCTCTTCTCCAAGTGAGTGTACTGTGCTGCTCATGACCCGTTCCGGGGTACAGTGTACAGTATATAGGGCGACGACATGATCCTGCACCCGCTCGGCACCGTGGTCGCCAACCCCATAACCGACCCCTGCGCTGAGCTGCAGGTGCCCTTCTCCAAGTGAGTGTACTGCGCTGCTCATGACCCGTTCCGGGGTACAGTGTACAGTATATGGGGCGACGACATGATCCTGCACCCGCTCGGCACCGTGGTTGCCAACCCCATCACCGACTCCTGCGCTGAGCTGCAGGTGCTCTTCTCCAAGTGAGTGTACTGCGCTGCTCATGACCCGTTCCGGGGTACAGTGTACAGTATATAGGGCGACGACATGATCCTGCACCCGCTCGGCACCGTGGTTGCCAACCCCATCACCGACTCCTGCGCTGAGCTGCAGGTGCTCTTCTCCAAGTGAGTGTACTGCGCTGCTCATGACCCGTTCCGGGGTACAGTGTACAGTATATAGGGCGACGACATGATCCTGCACCCGCTCGGCACCGTGGTTGCCAACCCCATCACCGACTCCTGCGCTGAGCTGCAGGTGCTCTTCTCCAAGTGAGTGTACTGCGCTGCTCATGACCCGTTCCGGGGTACAGTGTACAGTATATAGGGCGACGACATGATCCTGCACCCGCTCGGCACCGTGGTCGCCAACCCCATAACCGACCCCTGCGCTGAGCTGCAGGTGCCCTTCTCCAAGTGAGTGTACTGCGCTGCTCATGACCCGTTCCGGGGTACAGTGTACAGTATATAGGGCGACGACATGATCCTGCACCCGCTCGGCACCGTGGTTGCCAACCCCATCACCGACTCCTGCGCTGAGCTGCAGGTGCTCTTCTCCAAGTGAGTGTACTGCGCTGCTCATGACCCGTTCCGGGGTACAGTGTACAGTATACGGGGCGACGACATGTTCCCGCACCAGCTCGGTAACGTGGTCACCAACCCCATCACCGACTCCTGCGCCGAGGTTTTCCCCGATTTTTATACAATCTTAGTGCGTTCAAGCTCTTAATTATGAGTTTTCAGATGTAGAAAGTAAATACTTATGCTTGGATTCTATGTCTGTATGATTATAATATTATGTTCTCACAAGATTTTCAATGATTTGGTTTTTCAAAATTCAATTTGCTTTGTTTTCAGTTATGACTGTCAGTATCCAATTCTATTCCCGAAACAAGAGACAGTGATCGCTTACGCGGAGAAAATAGAGAGTTCCACGCCGGACGCGGTGGACATGCTGTGTCGAGACTTCGAGGGCTTGCGTTGTATAGCTGAAAAGGACGCCATGTTTGAAATGCACGAGCAGGAGAAGAAAGATATCTGGGCCTTGAGGTATGTTCATTTATTAGTGATGAATGGAAAAAGAATAAAGTTTATAATGAACTGGATTATCGGGTAGGTTTGCGCCTGATTATTTCATGGTGTGTTAAGATTAATTGAGAGTAAGTTAATGCATTTTGTTTTGTAGTATACACTGTATGTATCTACTTTATATTTTAAACTGATTTTGAAAAAAGCAATATTAGACACTCTTGTCTTTTTTTTTTGGTATAAATGCTGCTTTCGAACTGGTGGTAGTGTAAAATAGATCTGAGTTTTGTAGTAACAATTTATTGTATCGAGGTAAATGATGTAATTGTAAAGTTGTTTGTTGTTGAGAGAGTTTGAGTGTATACGTGGCGCGTGTGGCGTGCGCAGGGAGCGGTTCCTGGCGGAGCGGCCGGAGCTGCTGCCGAAGCTGCTGTCGTGCGTGGAGTGGGGCGAGCGCGCGCAGTGGTCGCGCGTGCGCGCGCTGCTGGCGCGCTGGCCCGCGCTGCACGTGGAGTGCGCGCTCGAGCTGCTGGACTACGCCTACGCCGACGCCGCCGTGCGCGCCTTCGCCGTCAACTGTCTGCGCAACATCAGGTCGCACCACACACGCCCCGCACACACCCCACACACCCCACACACGCCCCACACACACCACCCCCACTGACCGACTATTTCTAATGTAGCAAAAAACAAACTCATCTAAAATTAAAACATATACAATGAAAAGATTGTCTGCTTGATATATATTTTTGGTAATGACTGTATAGAGAACCATAAACAAACGGAGGGTAACAAACTAATTTGATTTTTTTTTTCATTTTTACATATACACTGACTGAGTAAAAAAATAAAATAAATGAATAGCGACATACTTTAACCATTCTTGTCCTTTACAGTGACAACGATCTATTACTCTATCTGTTACAACTCGTGCAAGCTTTAAAGCACGAGTCGTTCCTAATGTGCGACCTCTCCATATTTCTACTCCAACGAGCTTTCAAGAACATGGCGATCGGACATTACCTCTTTTGGCATTTAAGGTATGTTTTTATAATCCCAAGTGAATTATAAGTATTAAATATTAATATTCAAAGTTGTAGAGCCATGTATAGCTTTTTTTTTCTGGAAACATCAATATGACTATGAAACATTTAACATCGGTTGACTCTCTTGTTTGTCTGCCTTGTTAAAATCGTATTCATCATTAAATGATCATCGTGCTTGTTTCTCTTATTTGATTTCATATCTAAAGAATAATTATTGATTTTTCAGGTCCGAAATTCGCGTGCCCTCCGTGTCAGTCAGGTTTGGTCTGATGCTCGAAGCGTACTGCCGCGGCTCGCAGGAGCACATCAAAAATCTGAAAAGGCAGATCAATTGTCTCGAGAAGCTTAAATGTACGTATATAGAGATTTTTTTTTATCAATTTTGACAGCCCACAATCGATTAGCGTAACATTCGAATAGGTTATTTAAATTAATCGAATCGTCTAAAGTTTATTTCATTGCGTATTAGTGATCGTTATCCGTCAACAGTATCAGAAAGCTACAGAAATAGTCCATATTGAATTACCATTTATAGAGGTGCAATTCAGACAGCTTAACTCGTTAATAATTAGACAAGTAACACGTGTACTCAAATGTGAAAAAATAGGCGCCAAGTACATAAATTGCTATTACAATCGATTCTGATTGGATATTTATTTGCCAGCGGCGAGCGAGTGCATCCGCAAGAAGAAGGAGATCTCGAAGGCGCGCAGCACGCTGCACCAGCACCTGCAGGAGCGCCACTGCGTCGACGCGCTCTGCGACTTCGTGTCGCCGCTCAACCCTAGCTTCATATGCAAGAGGATCAAGTCAGTATACTTAAGAGTCCTTAGCACAAGCCTAATAACTCCTTACACCGCAGGAAATCCGACATAAACATCATCATCCTTGTTACTCCGGTCTGTTTTCATATAAAAGACTATTGACAGCTTCCCTGCTATTTCTCTTCCAAAGATCTAATGACCGATGTAGTTAATGGTTAAGAGCGAAGACGACTCGCGTCTAAAATAAAAACGTATCGTGATACAAAGTGTAGCCTCATCTAGCAATTTAGCCTAAGCCTTTCATAGTGCTACTAGACCAAAAAGACATAATCTAATACATAAGTAAAGTAAAGTCGCCAAATCATGACCAGATTGAAGTTTGTCACGAGTGACAAAGCCATTGTTCCTGGGGTCTAGCGGGTGACGACAGATAAAGCGAGCGGGTGTGTTGTGACTGACTTCAAACCAGCCAAGACACAGCATCCGTTTTCGGTCGACTTCCGACCGATTGGTGGTCGATTCGATCCGGTCGATACTACTGTATGTAGGGTATTTGAAATAATCACGTAACTTCTCCAGGCCGGACGGATGTCGCGTGATGGACAGCAAGATGCGTCCGTTGATGCTAGACTTCGAGAACGTGGACTCGACAGGGACCGATATCAGAATAATACTGAAGATCGGCGACGACCTGCGCCAGGACATGTTTACACTGCAGATGCTCAGAATAATGGACCGTCTGTGGAAAAACCACGGATACGATTTCAGGTACACAAAAGCTACTTAAATATTTCCGGTGTCTTATGTTTTCATACACCTTTGAAACACCTTATACACTTCATGTTCCTTCTATACTTCGCGAAAGGCATAGTAACAAGGCGTTCTACATACGAAAATTATTAATGTCAGACAGACAGCGTACATACTAACTATAGTATTTTAGGGAGTTTTTTGGGTGTTTGTCCTTCGTGAAAACTAACACGTTTGATAAGACTAGTTTATTGTCCGATATAACTTTACATATAGTAATACTAGTACATAAGGTAGGCGCGAGAGTTGCCGATGATGAACGACTCTAGCGCTACATCACACATGTTTTATTACAATTTAAATTGGAGTTTATTATTCGTTGCGTTTATGTGGATGTACCTTTGTAATGAACGTGCTATAATAGTGTAGCATACAATATGATTGTATGTTTATTCGACAGATTAAATCCGTACAACTGCATATCGCTGGAGTGGAAGGTGGGCATGATCGAAGTGGTCGAGGATGCGGAGACTGTGGCGAACATACAGAAACAGAGCGCGCCGTTCAACGCCGCCTCGACCATCTACAGAGCTACATTGCTTCGTGAGTAAACATTAATAAACACAGGGTGTTGTAATTTTTAAATTGTTAAAATTTAAGAAAATTAACGTCTAGAAAATATTTCATTAAATTTGGTTAAAATTTAGCAGATAGATCAAGTGGAATACAATTTTCACCACGTATAAGCAAGGATTGACAGTTGCACACATGCATACTTTTGAACTGCGAAAGAAATGTTGGCTATGATTGAATTTGTAACAGTTAATCAATAAATTGTAAGTGGTCGTTTGGTTTTTTTAGATATGTTGTATATTATTCTGTTAAGCAAGTGACTGATTTGTAGATTGTTTTAATAAAAAAATATATCACTAAACACACAAATATCTAACTCAAATATAAATACTCTTTATTATAACAATTGTTAAATAGACAGACACAAAAAAGATTAATACATTTTTTTATACCTATGGTGTACAAAGCTCGGCCTTATACAAGCGATCTCTTCCAGGCAACCATAATAATTTAATAAACGCATGTCCGTTCCAGAATGGCTCCGTAAACACACAGAGAACAACGAGGCGGCGTTCAACAAGGCGGTGGACGAGTTCACGATGAGCTGCGCGGGCTACTGCGTCGCCACCTACGTGCTCGGCATCGCCGACCGGCACCCCGACAACATCATGGTCAAGAAGAGCGGACAGGTCACTTCTCACTTCCCACTTCTAAACTTACTCCTGCTTACTAATAGGGGACCGGCCTATGCTTAATTTTGTACATTATTCTATATGTGATGGTTAATAATACGAAAAAGAAGCACTCCTGCGAAAACTGCATAGATATTGGTTGAAAAATGATCGAGTAATTCATATTTAAAATATTGTAACGTGCAGAAGTGGGCGCGTTGTGGGAATATCGCTTCATCTCTTTTTTTTGCACGCGTCGTAATTCCCGATGACGTCACATGTGGGTATTTCGTCTCTTTTCTGTTTCTTGTTAATTACCCCTTCCACCGAAATTCAAAGATTTATAACTTGTTGATTTTTTACCGGATTTCAATAATTCCTTGTTATAATTTATATTATGTAAATATTTGATAATAGTAAAGAACAAAAATGAGTCCGGTACCCTATTATACACACACATAATCAAGCAGTTGTCCCCGACCCGAAGGGGTATGTAGACGCACAACCACGGCATCCACTTTTCAGCAAGTGTGATCCGTCCCATGATGTGATAGGGGGCAAGCCTATCGCCATATCGAGCACAAATTCAAGAATCCGGGCTGATACTGAGCAGAAAAACCCAAATATCACTTTGTTCGACCCGGGATTCGAAACCAGAACCTCGGAGCGCTACCATACCGCGCATGCAGTACATCTACGCCACCGACGCAGTCTTACTAATTACTAATTATTTGTCAGTTTATTAAAAATAAATGCAAATATTTGTGAAAATGTCCGTTAGACCAACAAACATACATTTTTTTTTGTTATGTATGTTCTGTAACCATTGAACGGATTAGAATGAAATTTGCCATATATAGACCATGTCGTAGATTAACATTTTTTTCCCCAGTAATATGCTTCCATAATAAATATTAGAATTCATCCGTCTGATTTTACATAGTTGTCGGTTATATTGTACTTACTATATTGATTGCTACATTGATTTAAAGACTTGTAGGGGGCAAAGCTATCCACACAGGCGAAGTCACGAGCAGCAACATAGCAAATTAATACTTTCTTGATAAAAAGTTTTCAGCACAAATTAATAACAAGATATTTTCCTATCTCAGCTGTTCCACATCGACTTCGGCCACTTCCTGGGTCATTTCAAACAGAAGTACGGGTTCAAGCGAGAGCGCGTGCCGTTCGTGTTGACGCACGACTTTATACACGTCATCAACAAGGGGCAGAAGGGCTCCGGCGACAACGAACCTATCGACTTCAAGATATTCAAGGAACACTGTGAGACGGTGGGTATCGATAAGTAAAACTAATCGATTGTAGGTGTTCGTCAATGTTCGTCATAACAAACCGTTACCGTGGCGACAACAACACCGTTTAATTTTGCTCCGTAAACATTAAAGGAAAATAACGTCAAAAGTGAATTTTAAGTGAAGTGAGTTATACTGTAGGAAAGCTAATTGAACAAGCTATTCAGTGGTTGTGGATTTGCAAACTAAGCTACTAATCGTGAGTAATCACAGAAAAACTTTTAAAAATATTTTTGCAACGGCCGGTTCCCTGACCTACGACAACCCGCGGGCGGCCCGCTTCTCACGCACACACCTACAACTCACTGCGCATGCCATAGAATACATCGCTGCATGAACGCTTCAATCGCTTTACCGTGGCACTAAACGCTGCACGCAATACTCATTACTAAGTTTCTTCATCAACGAAAACATCTTGCTGCTGCCTTTATAGTCAATTTAAGAATATTTTTATAATAAAAGTATATTCTACAATGGCACCCACTTCAAGCATATGTATGAAATGTAAACTCGCTATACAAGGAAAAGACGCGCTGGGGTGCTCTAGTTGTCATGCGAAATATGATCTTCTCTGCGCTAGTGTAACTACTAAGCGATTCCATCTGATGGATAAACAACAGAAAAATTCATGGAAATGCATGCAGTGTCGTAACAAGCAGTCAATTACAGATTATCCAACTATATGTTCCGGCACCTCTTCACCTATTACACCTACTATTAAAGACGATTCTGATGCCAATATTACTATGCGTACTAAACAAAAGCTCGGACCTTCCGTTACTGAAAGTGACGGCTACGTTACTGAAGCTCGATTACGGGAAATCTTAAAGCAGGAACTAAAAGTCTCTATTAAAGAATTAGTAACAAATGAACTGAAACATATAGTAGGCCAAATACACGATTTTCGCGAAGCGATGAACTATTTCAACCAGCACTACGAAGATATAAAAGCCAGTTTAACCCAGTCAAATACAATTATCGCTGACCTACAAAAAGATAACGAAAATCTGAAATCAACAGTTAAGGATCTTACTGGCAAGCTACATTTGATTGAACAACATATGCGGCAAAATAATATAGAAGTCAATGGAATACCGGAACATAAGAGTGAAAAATTAATAACTACTATGGGTCAACTTTTAAAAACGGTCAAATGTGGCGTTAATTCTGATGATATATTATATGTATCCCGTGTTGCCAAATTTAACAAAGAAAACCCAAAACCACGGTCTGTCATAGTAAAGCTCCGCAGTCCTCGACAACGAGATGAGGTCCTTGATGCTGTAATCAAATACAACAAAACCAATTCCCATGAGAAGCTCAATACACAACATCTGGGCATAGGAGGGCCTCGCACGCCAGTCTACGTTTCTGAACATTTGTCGCCATCAAATAAAGCTCTGCATGCTGCTGCACGTTATAAAGGCCAAAGAAATGTCTTATAAATTTACTTGGGTTCGCAACGGCCACATTTATGTCAGGAAAAACGAATCATCACAAGCCTTGCTTATCCGTAATACCAATAGTCTCAATTTAATTACATAATCTGTACAATTCCTCATTTAGTCATTAAGAGTTATGGTATTTTTCGTCGAAACATTCGATTTATATTATCAAAATGTCCGTGGTCTCAAGACCAAAACAAATGATGTGTTGAAAAACATTTCATTGTGTAATTACCAAGTAATTGTTTTTACAGAAACATGGCTTAACTCTAATATAAGTGACCATGAATTTATAGATTCTAGATATGCGGTTTATCGTAGGGACAGAATGTTTGATAGGGCTTCAAAGAAGGACGGAGGTGGTGTTATGATTGCTGTATCGCGTAACCTACCTTCTATGCGGATGAAAACTTGGGAAAGTGAGAATGAAGATCTGTGGATCGTAATTGAATTTAATAATTATAAATTAGCAATATGTGCCGTCTACCTCCCACCTCCTATCCGCCTAGAAACACTGACGAATTTTCTTGATAGTGTTGATACTGTAATGTCACAAACAGAGAACATTATCATACTGGGTGACTTTAACTTACCTTTTATTGATTGGAAGACGAATGACACTAACGATTATATGTCACCTTATAACTATAACTGCCCTCTGGGTTTTTCACTTACAGATTTCATGTCCTTAAATAATCTGCATCAGTTTAATAATGTTCCTAATATTGATGGTCGTATGCTTGATCTAGTCTTAAGTAATATCACAAGTTTACGAGTTAGTAAATCCTTAGATTTAATTAGTAAACTAGATACTAAGCATCCTAATCTGCAATTATCTTTTCCCTCCCTACATACTTACAACTACCTCCATGAAAAGAAAAGAACTCAGTATAACTTTTATAGAGCTGACTATGACAGTATTATAAGAAAGCTTAAAAATGTTGATTGGAACGATAGCTTAGATAAATGTGATAATGTAAATGAGATGGTAACAGCATTTTACAAAATTTTAAATTCTATAATCGAGAAACATGTACCTATACGATCGCCACATAGATACCTATATCCCCCCGTGGTTTACTAAACAATTAATAGACAGATTAAAAGAAAAAGACAAAGTGCGCCAGAGATACAAATTATACGGCAATCCTCGCGATAAATCCGAGTATAAGTTACTTCGTGGTAGGTGCTTAAAACTGAGTAATAAATGCTTTAAAGAATATGAATCTACTATTGAATCACTTATTCCTAAGAATACAAAAACCTTTTGGAAATATATCAAAGACAAACAAATGGGTTACTCCACAATCCCCAACAAAATGCAACTAGACGACAAAATAGCTACCGCTGGACCAGATATTGCAAATTTATTTGCCAGTCATTTTTCTTCTGTATACAGTATGGACACACCAAATCATTCACCAAATTATTGTCATAGTCGCTCATCTAGTTCATTGTCTAAAATACAGTTCACCGAAATAGAGGTCCATAAAAAGATTAAAAAGTTGTGCGGTCAAAAAGGGCCTGGACCTGACAATATACCACCTGTATTTATTAAACGTTGTGGAGCTGCGTTGTCATTACCCTTAACAAAATATTTTAATAGATCACTCATTGAAGGAACTTTTCCTCGCGAATGGAAGATAGCCAGAATAGTACCTGTTCACAAGAGAAATGATGTTGATGATGTTAAAAACTATCGACCTATTTCAATTTTATCTTGCATACCAAAGTTATTCGAATCCTTGTTGCATCCAATAATCTCTAGACATATTGACAGCATAATTTCTGACTTCCAACATGGTTTTAGACAGGGCCGCTCAGTCGAAACAAATCTGGTATCTTACGTTACCTACCTCTCTCAGTGCATTGATAGGGGCCAACAAATTGACGCCGTCTACACCGACTTCTCCAGCGCTTTTGATACAGTTAATCATATTATTTTATTGCATAAACTGGAAATTGCTGGTATTAATGGTGACTTATTAAAATGGTTTGCATCATATTTAGAAAACAGGTCGCAATTGGTTAGAGTCAATGGTTTCGAATCTAAAGTATTCTACGCGACATCTGGAGTCCCGCAAGGTTCCCATCTTGGCCCGCTCCTCTTTTTGGTCTTTATTAACGACATCACAACCACCATCAAACATAGCAATATTTCTATGTTCGCAGACGATTTAAAACTATTTAAAGTCATTATTACTGACGAGGACTCAGTACTCTTACAAAACGATATTGATAGTATCAGTGGTTGGTGTATGAATAACGGCATGCGCTTAAATGTAAAAAATGTTCCCATATCAAATTTAGCAGAAAGAAAACATGTTTGCCTTCTAAATATAATCTCGGAACGGAAGTCCTAACGGAAGTTACCGAAGTTCGTGATCTGGGTATAGTTCTGGATGGTAATCTCAAGTTTACATCTCATGTAGACGTGATTATCAAAAAGCCGCTCGTATGCTCGGCTTCATTAAACGTAACTCGAAAGGTTTCAAATCGCCCCGCACTAAAATTATTTTATATAACTCTTTGGTGCGAAGCCATTTGGAATTCGGTAGTGTTGTTTGGAACGCCTTATACAGCAAGCATTCCCAACGAATTGAAAATCTACAGCGATCATTTTCTCGTCATCTCGCCTTCACTTCACCTGGGATATCGCACAGGTGTCCTTATGAAAATCGTATGGCCCATTTCGAAATGGACAGTTTGTATATTCGTCGAAAGCTTCTGGACTTGTCATTCCTATATAAGTTAGTTAATAATAAAATTTCATGCAGTGAACTCCTCGAAAACATCAGTATAGCAGTTCCTTACAACAAACCCAGACGCCCAATAACTAGTATTTTTAAAACACCTTCTTACAGAACTAACTTAGGTCTAAATGCTCCAATAACTAGATTATGTGCTCTATATAATAAAGTTGGCACTAAAGTGGATATTGATATATTTAATGATTCTGTAAAAGTGTTCAAAGAAAGACTGCTGGAATATCTCAAAAATTAACATGTAACTTTTTATAAATTTTGTCAACGAGATATTCTCAATAACCTTTTCTGTTGCCAATTATATGACGTTGTTTACAATAGTTTTTATAGACAAATTATTTAGTATATAATGTTGTTAGTGGTAAATGCTGTGTTCACCTATTAGTAGCACACATATCAGATGCTGTACCTTATAGTTTTTTATAATATTGATTGATGTAATATGTAGTGCTGTTGGTGTACCTTATTACAAATAAATAAATAAATAAATGTTCGATTTATCGATAACATAACTCGATAATTAATGTATTTAAACATAGTTTCGTTTTTTTATATACTGTTTATTACAACTATTATAATATAATTAATTATTGTTCGAGTCAAGATAACTTTACTATATGTAATTAGTAACCGCATCTAAAAATCGTATTTGTAAAGCCTACACGTTTTCAAAGTATCTTATATTTGACATTACAAGTTAATATGTTTCGTTTCAGGCATTTAAAATACTTCGGAAGCACGGTCACTTGATCTTGTCCCTATTCTCAATGATGATATCGACTGGTCTGCCAGAACTCAGCTCTGAGAAGGATCTGCAGTATCTGAGAGAGACATTAGTGAGTATAGTTCGTTTATTTAGTGTCAGTTTATAGAAGATAATAATTATTGTGATTTAACTTTATTACTTTCTTTTTTAACAAATATCGTTTTTTGGTCCTTAGATATGTTATTATTCGTCACTCATTTCAGTCTCATTATCACATGCTTCAGATTTATATCTAACTAGCTTTTGCTCGCGGCTTCGCCCGCGTGAAGGAGTTTTCCGGGATAAAAGTCCCACTATATATTTTCCCGGGATAGTAGCCTATAACCCTCCCAGAGTCTTTACTATCTCCATACCAAATTTTGCTTTCTTATACCACGTCTTATGTCACGTCCTTTTCCCGTGGGAACGGGATAAACAGTATCCTATGTCCGTTTCCTGGTTCTAAGCTACCTCTCCATCAATTTCAGCTAAATCGGTTCATCCATTCTTGAGTTATAAATAGTGTAACTAACACCACTTTCTTTTATATATATAGATAAGCTTCAAATCTACCGTATCATGTGTCATGTCATCATGATCTCAGTCAGTTGTGCGTATGATGGTTTCTGCCTTCCCCTTCTCGAATCATCCGATGTATATAACATTTTATTTATCAAATGCCTTAACATCATCAGGTAATGGATCTGTCGGAAGAGAAAGCGATGGAGCATTTTAGACAGAAATTCACGGACGCGGTTAAAAACTCGTGGACGACGTCGTTCAACTGGGCGATCCACAACTTCGACAAGAACAACTGACAGTGACCGGTGAGCCGGCGGCTCAAGCGCCAGCCGTCCAAACACGTGCCTCAGACCCTGTGAGACTCCACAAGTCCCGTCCCAGGGTCGACAGTGGCGCCAGTGTCTTTTACCCAGGAACTGAATGGACGTACAGTGTCGGGCATTATCGAGGCTCATATCTTGTAATACAGTGTTCTGTCCTTTGCCGATTTTTTATGACTGTTGTGTACTTGTATGGTTTCATTTTCAAAGTTACGGTTGGTAATTGCGATTGTAATGTGAAGTTCTCATATGTTTGTCAATTATATACACGAGTTAATAAGTTAGTTCGTTTAGGAGTCGGAATGCTGTTAAATTTTTTAGGTATCACGGTGTTATGTTGCGTCCACGGAAGGGTGGCGCAATTTGTTACGAGCAAAAATCGACTTTACTCATTGTGAACAAAGGTTATCTTACAATGACTTATTATATTTATGAAATCTATTGATATCGAGCGTGTTTCAGTAGATATGAGTGATTTAAAAGTCGATTAAGAAATCGATATCGGAAGATTTATATCGATTTTTATACGCGTGATACCCAACGTTGTGAATTAGCCTCTGACGTACCCGATCGTGCGTCCGATAGCATAATGATGGTTATGACTTTTTTCGAGCAACGCAAGATTATTTAGCAGTCGTCTACTACAGGTCATTTCTAGGGCTGCCACGCGTTTTAGTTACAAGAATTTGTTGCAAAACACTCTGGAGAGTCTTTTCAAAACGATATACTCGGTTTTGTAATCTCCAAAATAGAAATGTTTTTATATTCTATAATTTCAGAATGTTTTCGGGTGGATGTGGTGTGGAATTTTAATTAACTAGTAGAATGTCGATGGAAACAATTCCAAAAATGTTTTTCGTTCGTCAATTTACAAATGATATGCGATTTCTCGACTTATGCTTAAGTTTTAGATGCTATAAAATCTAAGCTTTGGCAACACTATTTCGTGCATGCCGAAAAAAGTTGTAACCGTCCCATCAAGTCACCGCGGCTGACGCTGTATGCTTCAAGTTGTAAGTAATATAATGAAAGGAATAGTTTGTGTGTATTGGTGACGTATTTTACATTTGTTGTCCATCTTATAATTCGATAACATTTAGATTACAGTTAGTCGACCAACAATTTGACTAGTGATGTGAATGTTTACCACTATCATTAAATTATTCGTTTCGATAATATTCCTCTAGTACGGTTAGATTGTTAGAGTTCGCATTCCCAGCGCCTAATTTGACGATACCGTATCATATGTTTGTTATATGAAACATTGTAATTGTTATACTAATTCATATAGAAACGTTAATAGTCAATAGTTTGTGAGTATCGATTACGGTATGATCGAATTGTGATTGGATATCGATATAATATGGTAGCATCAGTTAAGTAATTTTATATAATAATACTAATCGATATTTGTTTAATATGCGTAACACTATCGAGTTGAATTTGAATTCATATAGAGTCCTAGAGTACACATTAAAGTTAATTCCAAATGTCGTTATTAAATATTTAATATTCGTTTTGTAGTTATTAAATGAAACGATTTCAGTTCTAATACATATAATTGTATCAACAAGCAATGAAAATACGCTGGATCGATAATTAAGTCCATATAATAATCAGTCCGGCAATTGAATAATTCTTAACTGATGTTACCATATTTTGTGTAAAGGGAAAGTGGTAGTCTAAAGACTGATAGTTTCTTTTACGTTTGCCGAGTGAAGTATGACGATGCGTGTATGCCGCGGCGACCTCGTATTAGATATGTTATATAGTTTACTCGTGTCGTTATTGGTAGATTTTCGAAATGAAATTCTATAATCAAAAATAAAACTTCATAGAACACTTTCGAAAATGTATCATCGTAATGTAATGACGAATAATGTTGTAAGAACTCTTTAATTGCGATATGAAACTATTCAATCGATGTTGAATATGAATATTGTTTGATATCGATTATCGTTATTGATTCGCAGATGAGTCTCGGATAGTTCGAAAGGCGAGCGGCGGCCGATTTGGCTGTGATATAAACGCGCTGCGAATGCGCGTATTAGTTGAGAAATTATTCTTTCGTACAATAATATTATTTGTTTGGACTTGATTGTTTAAGCGGTGGCTTAAATATCTTGATTTACTAAATGTTATTAAAAAGGTAACTAATTTTGAATTAGGTTATTAAAAAAATTCATCAACAGTTTGTATCTTTTTTTAACGTTTGATTGTAATGTTCTGTTTCGATTTGATTAGCTGCGTATCGATATGAACTACTTGCATACCACACAGTTGTGTAACTACCTTGTGAAAGACAGTTATTTTTCCTTCTTGAAATTTAGATTAAGTGTGTTCGAATCAAAATTTAATTTTCTATCGATAGCTTTAGGGGCGCGTATATTAGATAACTGTAAGGTTTGTTCATGGGGAAGGGAAGATAGATGATAGAATGGGCCGCCGCGAGTCCAAAAACTCTCCAAAACCTACATTATTATTGTACACCACACGTTTAATGTTAGGCGAATTAATGCTCTCATTATTAAGCGTAGTGCATAAGTAGCAAACTCTTTTGAAAATTTCGTAAGTTCCATAATAACTTTTGCCTTTATTCTTATTAACTTTGTATCGATATGTATCGAATTGAAGCGCGCGTTGTACTTCGATATATATCGCTATGTTTCATGTGAGCGTTTGCTAAAGAAATGATAATTTAATACATAGGTTTAGCAGTATTATATCGTCGTATCGTGTAGTATGAAATTGCTTTTAGGTTTTTTGTTATATATGACTACCTCATGCTGTCGTGTATTAGGGATGTTCGTTTGCCTTCATGTTCGATATAACACGTAGTGACGCTATCTCCGTCGGACATGATACGCTAGATAATTAACACAATACATTTAGTAAAGTTGAAAATGTTTAGCACTCGTTGGAAAGCTCTAGTGGAAATATACACGTAATAGTGTCGATTCATATATAATAAATATTTAAACGATGAATATGCCTTATTATAAATTTAGCAGTAAGTTGTTGCCACACGATGTAAGCGTTCGTTTACGTAATATTACATTAAACTAATGGGAATTATTTAGTAATGTATCGATAATGTGACTCATTGCGGTACTCAAACCCGTTTATAATACTATATAACGATTGAATAATGAAATGATTAGCCTAACACGTAAGACATTTGATAGATACGCGAATCTATATATAGAAATACACCAGTAACATTTATTAATATTAATGAGGCGGTCGGCCATTTCGATTACGATAAAATATATGAAATGTGACGATGTTTTTCTCACAATGCGAAGTTACGCTTGGCAACACGAATATTCAGAGATTAATTTCAAATGGATTATTTACCATACGAATATGTTTTGTATCGATAAAAATATCGATACTGATAAAATTATTTCCATACTTGTTTTAATCGCGATAAACGTCGAATCCTTATAGTTTCCTGTTCACTGTGTTTTGTCATTTGTCAATATAAGTCTTACCATTCATAGCGATTTTATAATTTTAAAGTCGATTACGTTGATGTACCATTTTCCTAGTTAATTATGTGCCGAAAACGAATAACAAAAGACAGATTTAGTACCTACAAGACCTTTTTACCTCGAATATATTTAGATATATCGTGATACAGCCACTTAGCAGAACTCATAGCCGCGAATTGGTCGCATTCTTTTCAAATCCAATTATTTCTATTTATATATGTTTTTTTAGCTGAAAAATCTTCATTAGTTGAAGTATACAAATATTACTGTGTTACTTTGATAAAAAAATAATAATGTAATCCAAAATATTAGACGCAATTGCGAATTTGTTAACAAAACGTTTAAAATTATGATCATACATAAAACTTAGGTTTAATTTTTCATTCGGTTATAAATAATACAATGCAAATTTGAAACTAATTTGTGCTCAAACGATAGTTTCATGTAGCCTATAATAGCTAAAGTTATATAACGAATAAACATTATCATATGCATATTTTTCTTGTATAATTTTATTAGACGAGTGTTGAGTAGGAAGTCTGTCTCGTATTTTTTGTGAGAAAATAATTTTTGATTAGAAAAGGATGCGATATCTGATCGTTTCGTTGATTCGTGGTTATTATTTTTTTTTATCATATGTGTGTTTAGCTCGAGCAAATTTTTAAGCATCAATCTTTGAAATTGTATATAATTAATAGAAATGTTTTGCATATGTCCTTGCCTCGATTGAATCCCATAGAACATTAACATGTGGGTTTATTCAAGTTTTGCACCTTGCCTCGATTGAATCCCATAGAGTTAAACATGTGGGTTTTTTTGAAGTATTTTTCACTTTAAAACACTAAAATTTAAACATGTAAAAAACTTAAAATAACTGTTTCAAAGTTATCGATAATGTTATTGTTATTAATACTTCCACGGAGTTTGTTTATCACATTAATTTATTAAGCAGCTAGTACTATTGTATAACTTTAGAGATTGTTTACCTGTTTAGCATATTTGTTGCTCAAGCTGTTGTCGAATCACTTTGCCTATTCAACATTAATATATCAAATTATTCGCTCCATTGGTCATGTTTTGAAGCAATTTTCATCGATCATTGTTTGATGATTTTTCACGTTTTTTAAAATATGCTGAGACCAAGTTGTAAATCCGGTATTCTTACAGACCCTCAGAAGCTGATCTTGAATATCTGTTTTATAGATGGCATAGATATCGATAAAATATCCAATTGAATTTTTTAAATATTAATATTTGAGGTCGTGTCTTTATGACAAATTATAAATGGTACGCTAATATTTCAAAATTTCTTAGTGTTTGTATAATTCTGTAGGTTGTATTACGAACAATGTTTATACTGAATTGTTTCAATTAAATTATCCACCTCTTAGTGACATTTAAGTCACAAAACTATGTTATTTTGCGCTGGTAAACATCAAAAGCATAAGAATTGCTATGTACATGTTAAATATTTAAAAATAATAGCCCATAGAGAAATATATTGGGGTTTGGAATTAAAATTGTTCCATCGATTCAACCATTTGTTCGAGCTAATCAAACTATGACGTCACACTGCCAACATGAAAACAGTAGACTGATCGATTTCGCGAGTTATCTATAGTTGTAACACTGCGGCGGAATACAATGCGGACATACAAGTCCACTTTAATGTATTAGCTCAGTTAATTTTAGCTATATTTACCGTCACAGCGCGGGTACGTTTCAGTTGCTTTAACAAATTTATTTAAGACATAATTTGCATTTTATCTGAAGATCAATATTGTTTTGGATCTTTTTTGTGTTTATATTATCAAAATGTATGTAAGCCGCACCAACTTGTAAAATAGGCTATAAGTATCAAATACCGATATTTCAAACTCTTTTCAGATCGATGTGGCGTTATCGAATCAATATATAGTTCCATAAGCCTTGCCATATTGCTTAAAACTTCCGATTAGAAACATTAGCTTCCAATATATAGCCGATATTTTAATATTACAGTTTTATTTAGAGAATTTGATAGTCACATTATAAATTAAAATAATAGGGATGTGGTGGTCGATGTTTTATCGATATGTCGTGAACAGATGAGCTTATATTTTGTTTATAAAACTAAATAGTTCCGTTCTTGACAGGTATTTTGGAATTGTAGTTATTAAAATATTGAGTTACAGCAAATCTATAGGCAAATTTGTTGTATGAAATTGTGACCAATATTCGACACATTGCGCCAACACATCCCGCCATCACGAACAATAGGCTCTTAATATGCAGCTGTTTATAAACTGTAAGTAATTTACATGCGTCATGTCGATATCTTAATTGAAGACAAGTTAAAATCTGTAAACTTTGAACATTTGTCGGATATCGATATAATTTGGTGTGTCGAGACAATAGTGTTCTATCGACACGTGCTCCGTCTCATGGTATGTTGTGCAATGCAGTATGCTTCCTTTGCAGTGCTAAAGAATATTTTAAATAGTTTAAGTAAAATGCAACGGTACGCGAAAAGTAAATTTATTTTATTTTATAAACTACAGAATTTTAGGGATGGAATTATGTCGATAATATTAAATACTTAAAAAAATATATGTCATACGTAACCGGATTATATAATATAATATATATTATCAATGTAAGTCGTTGATTTATATATTTTTTCCGGTAACTTGATGATATGTTGCGATTTTCATTGTCGACAAATTATTTATTTTTCTTTTGTTAAAACTTAGTCTTGCCCAGCTGAAAATGATCGAAACATGAAAATACCTACGTAATGATGAATAAATATTAAAAACAGTATAGATAAGATTCTGTGAAGCTGTTATCTTTATTTTCTTAGATTATACGAGTCGGCAACATGAATGTCACCGGTGGAGGTCGCCCACTTTTTTACATAAGTTCCGGAATTTTTACGTCTTATAATGTGTAACGTCACATTAAGTTAATCCAAGAAACATGCAGTGGTCAAAAACTGCCAGTCGAGTTTAGAGCGACTTTGTTCTTTGAGTTTCCAAAGCTTTTTCATTTATGTTCTTGGTTTTGGAGTACATTGCTATATGATTTTGAATTTTGGGTTAATAAGAAGACAGTTCAAATTATAACGAATTCGTTGCTTTTTGTTGGCAACACTAAAGACAAACGCGTAAATGGATGTTGGTATAAATTATACCGTTTAATCACCAAAAAATATTGTAAATGAAATGTTTGTTACGCGATGTCCCTTCGAAGTAGTCTATAAGGTTTCATATTTTGTAAGTATGCTAGTAACATTATTGTTAAGGTTCGTAAAATATCTCAAGTCTATATACAATAGTTCCTCGGTTATGTGTCATTTTATAATCATACGTGTTACGAATGCAAGCGTAAATATAATGTATAAAAATAATTTACGAAATAATTACTTGCTATCTCAAATATGATTTTTTTGAATAAACCTTTACATACGAGATGTATTTTTTCTTTAAACTTACCTATTGCCTGGTATAACACATGACCTCCTTTGTGTTATGTACTTCTTGTTACCCTGGTATGAGTGTTCAGCATTCTTACCCGCAAATTAATTATTAACCATGGAATGATTCAAAGTATTCCCTAATTAAATTTTCAAATTCGATCTCTAATTTATAACTGCGTAATTTTCAGCGAATTACATTATGAATTTTGAATGCCGCGTGAATGATTTTTTATTATGAATGCATATGGCTGTGGTTATATTTCAAAACATGATTGTGCGGGCATACGATTGTATACAATTAATGTGCTATTAAATTAATGAGATCGTGATTCATTGTCAAAAATGTCATGAGCATATTATAGCGTTACAAAAAAAAATGCGTCAATATTCAGATTATTGAAAAAACAGCACATTTTTATGATACACACGAATCATCAAAAAATAGAGCATATTATTAATTTCATTACTTGTTGCAATACACAACAAATATTAATTATTCTCTGATCAAATCTATATCTATATTCTATGAAATAATAAAAATATAATTGAAATATCATTAGTAAACGCAGCCATTACCGCGAGAGCTGTTGCCCAAGCGGCCATGTGACTCCGCCCACTAGTTCTAGCCACTGTTGTGTGTGCCATCGTGGATCGCGCGCGCTCTAGCTACCGCTAGAAGACTGGATACCAAATACTAGTGTGACAATGATAGTGGGTTTGTAATAAAAAAGTGTAATAAAAAATCAAAATGACTGCGGGAAATGAAGAGCACGAGCCACTGATATCGTCATCGGTTGATAACCAACGCGTTGCGTACAATAATTCGCCGCAGGTGAGTTTACAGTTATTTATTGTTTTAAAAAAAATTAAATGGTTAAGTAAATTATAGACTTGGATATGTTTTAAGGTGAAAGACACGACAAATTTTTTTTGCGAAATTTAGATTAATTTTAGATCGTTACTTAACTAAGTAGAATATTTATATACCAAGTAGAATATTTATATAATTGTAAATATAAAAATTGAATATTTTGTCAAACGATGTTTTCAATTTTAATTTTTTAAATTTTATTTGATATTGACTCTATGTTGCAACGCAGTTTAAAAAAATAGCCTCTGAGACGTAACAAGTCAATACTACGTCATCTTGCTTAATATTTTAAATTTATCAACTGATTGGTATATCATCAGTACATTTGTCTAGAACTTTCAAGAAAAACGATAGGAAAGCAAATCAGTCCCACAACACAATTTACCTATTTGTAGGCAAAGTTCTTACGGTTCAATGTGGATTGCATAGTCCTAATAACACCGTGATGATCTAGGGAACAGCCCTGTAAGGTTTTCGGTTATCGTATACGTATTACATACGTATACGATAGATATATCGTATACGATAGATATAAATTCCGAAGAGTTATACAGGGTGATTTTGGGTATTGTGTAATTGAAAACACATACTCATCTTGATTTGTGCTAAAATTGTACCAAAATTTATACTTGAATAAATAATATATTCACTAAAAATCCCTTTCCTGATACGATCATTTTGTAGTTTAGTGCGAATATGGCGTGTGCATGAGTGTATTTCTGACTGAAAGTGTGATATCTATGTGTGACCTATGGGCATCTGAAATCTGAATACATGTAAGGGTATCTGAATTGAACTGAACCTGTTTTATCCATCCTAAATCCCATAATGTAACAACTGACCCTATAACACCGGCTTTAAAAAGATGATAAAACATGAGTGGAATATACTCTACTATCTTAAGAATTATCCTAGGATACATTAATTAATAAAAACATGCAATATCGCATGCATGTGCCACAAAATATTGTGTGGTTACATAAGATAAACCAATATAGGAATAAGTTGATATAATAATAGTAACTCTGGGAGTTAGGGGCGGGGTTAGCTGACAAGCACACCACCCTTTCCTCACATTTACCCTACCTACTGAAAATTACATGGTTATATTATAAGACAATGTTTAAAGGGCCGCTAGCCATCAGGTAATCAGACAAGCAATGCAATCGATACTTTCTATTTAATTAGGTCGTAATGAACGTAATATCGAATTTCATTCAACATTCCCACAAAACCAACACTACTGAACCAAGTACAAGCCAAGGCTGAACTTAATTCGATTGGTGTACCTCTGGTCGCGGTAAAAAACTGCGAAACAGGTTTTTTGATGGACCGGATTCGACCACGATTCTAAGTGTTTCTAATGTTTCAAATTCTTAACGTAGTTTTACCGCCTTGACCCGTAGTTTGTTACTGAAGACTATGGGATATTAAGTTCTTTATTCAAACAAGATTATGAGGTGAAATAATTGAATTAGCGGGGATTCCTTGTGTAAATAAAATGCTGAGCTTTACACGCGGTTGTACCTGCGTGGAAGTTCTTAATTCTCCTATCGATCATTATATTTTCTTCAAAAATTAATAATGTTTCGTAAAATCAAGAATAAAAGCCAGTCCCTGAAACTAAAAATAAATATATATTATGTACCTAATATAGAGATATTAAGCAATATGCAAAACGTAGCAAAGTCTAGAATTGGTCAGAACAAGAAGTCTACAAACTGTGCTAGCGCGGGCCGTGACACTAAAATTATTCAGAATCATTTTTATCCATCTAGCCATTATAATAAATCAAAGCGTCATTATACCGCTTCCATAATAAGCATAACTTGAAAAAGTTACGCTATTCCGCCGTCAATTTATACGGTTAGCTCTTATTATAAGATAATTGTGCAATCGTGTAGTCGTTGGGAAACATCATACTAGTTGCGTTAGTGACTGTGCCCGTATGGGATTTTATTAGCTTTATTTTCCTCTCCCAACGTTTTCCTTTGACTCTTATTACCAAAGAGTTAAGGCCTCGTAATATTTATCTCTGAAATAAAACTATTTTGCAGTGTTTATCGCGGTTTTTATATTATTATTTTCCCGACGTTTCGAAGACTTTGCAGCCTTCGTGGTTACGGGGCGGACTGAGATGTTGATCATCCGAAAAATCAAAGGTAAAAAATATTTACCTACATATCATACCTGCCATATCTACCTACCGCGATAAAATCCGCAAAATAGTTTTAAAAAAGCGTCACGATCCCTAAGGGAGCATCACAAACCCGAGCTTAATGCAACTCATTTATTCTGATTGACTTCAATCAGTCATCAACATACGTTTTTGCTGTACTGTACCTAAGTGTTATTCCTTACATTCAATAGTATATTTAGGTTAGTTACCTAAAAAAATACCAGATAAAAGGCTGCAGAAAATTGCCTGGGGCACCCAGGTGGCCCAAAACCGTGCGTAAAGTTACTGCTTGCCGTTGCTGATGCATTTATTGCAAATTCAACAAACCATCTTGGCAAATAGGTCCCAAAAATGGAACGGTCATCGCTATTAGACTCGATCAATAGTTAGCTCCGCCGATCCATCTGTCCACGGCCTATTCAAATAATTGGGTTTAATTTAAGGAGATCGGTTACTTCCTTATATATTTTAAATTATATGCCGTACAATAAAAATCAAAGGATTATTTTTGGCGGTGGGACTGTTGAGATTTAATGGTTAGTGCGAAGGCGAAAACGATAAAAGAATCTAGACTCCTATTCAAATAACGCTGTTTTTAAAATTATATATTCAACTCCCGCTCTGAGACGAGTGAATAGTATTGTTATCCAAAAATTTGCTCGCGCGTTTTCTGAAATTAATTCATTTTGTCTCAACTAGGCCCGTTCAAGTGGCATACAAAACAAGTTGTAAGAAAACATATTTTTAAATATTTATGATGTAGATAGGATGTATTAATTAATTTGTCTATTTTCCCAGAACTGGGCCATTTGTAGACCAACAACACACGCATTTATCCTCGAAGGGGTATACAGAGGTGCAATCACCCATTTTTTGGCCAAGTGTGTTCCGTCCCATGATGTGTTAGGGGGCGAGCCAATCGACCAACAATAACAATAAAACTGATACTGTTTTATGCCAGAGATATAAAATCAGGCAATTTTTATATTAAAACCTTATCAACGTTTATATATAAAGGTGTCTATAAAGTTCATATTAGCATAATAGGTACGGATTAGCATACAGGACATGATTTCCCACGTTTAATCACTTTGCCTGACACGTTTTGTAGAAATAACACATTTTTAAAACCTGATTATAGTTTCTCGTGTGAAAAAAATAATACAAAATGTTTCTTGATGATCCATTTATCATTATTTTAGTAAATTTTCATTTTTATATCATTGAATAAAGATATTTCAGGCATGAACACTATAGCAGACTATAAACAACTCTACTTACTCAAAACTAAAATTATATGTGCTAGCGAACTATGCTCGTCGTACAGAAACTTCTCGGGATATCCAGTACCTAATTAATTACATTGAAAACTAATTGTTATAAAGCTCTATTAGCTTGCAAACAGCTGAATAGCGTTAAAAACCATTTAACAGTACACATACTCGAAACAGCAAGATAAAACCTTCAAGATGAGTTGCAAAATAAAGTAGATGCAGACAAAACTCGTAAAAGTTTTTCTGTCACGAATGACGTTCCTTTCTTATTTGTCTGTATGATGCCTGCCTTACGAAACACCCACGTGCGCTATTTTCACTATACAATAAATCTAAAGCCTATTTTTATTTACACGATGATAGTCTATCTCGTTTATTTGAACAAAACTGGTATATACAATCTCATGGCTGTTGTTTTGTATAATGCGGTTATTAATTTTACTGCGTTCTTTATAGGTGGCCTTAGATTGACTAAATGTGTTGTAAATAATATTTTTATTGATACATCTTTATTGAAAAACATATATGATTATAGTGTTTCCGTGTGTATTCAAAAATAATATCCGAGTGTTAGAATCGGTCTCAACATAGGTTTGCTAAATTTATAAATGAACTACAAGTTAAGTCCCAAGTTGATTTCATTGTAAAAAGAATATGAGCTCAAAGCATATTCATTAAATTTAAGGTCTTGATTTAAATATTATTAGGGCATTCAGATTGTTCATTGATCGCCTTATTTTATCTTTGGAAATTAAAATGTGTTGAATCAATTTCTGTCACATAAAAAATATTTTTATTAATTTATATTATGAGAAAAAACGAACGCTATGAATGACAACTTTGTAACCGGTTTCCTCATATCTGTTTCATATCCAGTTATTAGATTTTTTGGTAATAATGTTTGGTAGTAATGTCTACGTACTTTTCCATTTTATTTGGATTAAGGCCCATTTAGTAAAATATTTGAGCTAGGTTCATTAACACGGTATGAAGTTTGATGTTAAGAATAATATTGATATTTTGTTTTATACCTATTATAAGCTGGTTTTACGACTACACTACTAGTTAGAACTGGTATTGTGAATGTTATGTGACGTCTCAGTATTTGTTGAGGATATCTCTATTTAGATAAACAAAAAGTTTATATAATCATTTGTTGTTATATGACGCGTCTAAGTTCTCCAAGTTACAATGAATTTAAAACAGTCTATTGAATTAATACATTTAATTATATATTTCTCACGTTAAGTCACGACTTCAGATATTATGTATTAATAATATAGTTTTAGATAATCCTTAGTATACCTACACAACGTGTCAGATACATCATAATATTTCCTAATTAAATAAACTGCACATGAAATGATATTATATCATAAAATAATTATATGCCATGACACGTTAGTGTTTACAATCGTTCATTAATATCTTCCTATTGCCAAAACTAATATAATGTATACACAGTAAATAAACTAAAGTATATAAAACCATTGAAATACATTAATCATACTCGTCTTAAGACTCACATTTAATTATAAGTCTAATTTAAAGGCTTGCGTCAGAATTATATATAAAAACATTAGGTGTTGCTCGCTGACCTGACCGTCTGAAAAGCCTTTTGAGGAACTTCTCTGAATTAAAAATTAGTTTTCTTGACATCTCGAAACATGGACTATCTGTGTGTCAAATTTAAACCAAATCTGTTCATCGGTTTCGGCGTTGACTTTAACAAACATTGCAACATCGAAAATTCCGAATATTTTCACAGTTCGCATTTATAATACTGGTAAAACATATTTTAGTTACTACTTATAATTCGTATCAGTATCAATGTAACTATGATTACTCGACCACAGTGCAATCGATAAATACTTAAGTAATATATTTTTTCCCTCCGAAGCCAATATAACTTGTTAATATTAAAATAAATTCGATATTATTAATTCGTTTACAGAGTCTATCTTTGAAAGTTCAAGAGTAATACAAAAGTCAAGGTCTGTAGACAAAATTCACTGGATATTTTGAGAAAATCTTGTGATTACGTTGTCTGAGGCTTAAACTGGGCACTTCATTGTAAATTATCGTACAAAATATAATTTTCTGTGTTAATAGCGATTTGCCCGGTCTTTGTTTGGGTGCGAAATAAATGATTACTTTACAATGTAAATTTACTATATATAAAATTATACATTTAAACCAATCTGAAAATATGTGATAGGTCGGCAAACAAGCAAATATAGGTCGCTTAATATTAGCTAGTCCTCTCTATGTTTTACGAACATAATACCCCCAATTCTACATGAATCATTTATGTGTTTATGGCCAACATAAAATATAATAACGAAAATTGACTCATCCTACCAAGAAGTTTCAGTCTCAAACAAATACCTAGAAAAAGCATATTTCTGTAATAATAATAATATATTATTAATATTATTATTATTACTTCCTATAACTATTGGCGTCGCAATGGTATTTTTCAATCAGGGGCAGAAGGTCGCCGAATTCAAAGAAAACCCTGCACAGTGAGAAGCCCGCAAGGCTTTTTCCAGAGTGGGCAGTCTCCTACGCCTATGTCCATAACCAACCACACTATCAGAATAATCGATGCCTTGCCAGTTTTCCATCGGTCTTCTAGCAGACATGTAATTAATAGTAAATAATAATTATACAAAAAGCAGTAAATCCGAAAGAAGTTAAACCTAACCTAACCTAATGTAATTCTAAGAGAATTCTCTTATGAAAATGTCAAGGCATTTTACTAAATTACTTAACGATACTGACGTCTGTATACAAAATAATACGCATTTTAATGTTTAAACTTTTAAACTTCATTGTTGAGTAACGTAACCTTGTTTAAGTTTGAAGTGAACGTAAATATGCTCATTAATAATGTCAGCAATGTATTTTATACTGTCCCACTGGTGGGCACGGGCCTCCTGTACTACTAGAAGAGTTTAGGCTTTAGTCCACCACGCTGGCCTAGTGTGGGTCAGTAGACTTCGTATTCCTTCGAAATTCTATACAGAACTTCTCCAGTATGCAGGTTTACTCAAGATTTTTTTTTCATTGTTGAAGAATCTAGAATTCGCACAAAATATCACATATTTTTTTTTAATTGTCAGAAGTACGTGCCATTATGTTTAAAACCGCAGATATTCATCTCGCCAGTCCGTTTCACTCAAAATATGAATAATTTGGACAACGTTTCCGTAACGATTTGGCTGAGTTATTTTGTTCGGCCGCTCGTTTGACAAGCCCCTTTGGATGATCCAATCTCTGGTAAATTTTATTATAAAAACCCCATAGTTTTGTCCAACCATCAAGTCGTTGACGTCACTGTCATAAAATAAAAAAAATACGATATTGAAACCAGGGGACCTTATTCTCTAGACGCGTTACATGGTCGTATTCCTTTATCTTCGTTAAATTAGCGTAGAATTTTATTCTGTGTGACAATTTCTATTATCTAAAAAGCGACGCGGTGCGTTAGGTGCTTCTTACGCACTATCAAAATAATGTGTGCCATAACGAATTAGACCCCTTTCCAATTTGTTCATATATTGTCAATAAACCAAGAAAGCAATTTTGGTAATAAGTAGATGTTCTTATAAAACTTATAAATAACGGTATCAGCTACGAATCTAAATGACCATAGCAATTTATAAATAGAACATACTGTGGTTTCGAAATTAACTTTATTTTGTCTGTAATTAAATATTTTGGGAAAATGAAACCTTTTTATTCCTTCCTGTAATATAAGATACGTAATAGAGTACAATATCGTTATGGGAAACGGTTTTATAATGATTCCCTGTTTAGTGGAATGTGTAATATGTATAATAGCTCGTTACCTTATATTAGAAAGTATATCATCCGGAGGCCCAACGTTTCCGGTTTCTCAAAATTATGTCTACACTAAGTCATTCTCTCCACAGTTTAATCTACGTGAAAGTCATTTCCCGCAAAGTTCCACTGTACCACTTTTTGGGATAAAAAAATTACTTAAATAATGTCAATCCTTGTTGTGTGTGCCAAATTGCATTTAAGCCATTAATACGAATCGGTGGCGTAGCTTGCACTAGGGGGCCCTTTAGGCCTAATCCCTCTCAGTAGTAGAGGAGGCCCGTGCTCAGAAGTGGGCAAGTATATAATACATGGCTGATATTATTATATAATCTTATATCTCGCAGGATGGTCGCTCGCCACAAGACTCTCCGCGCACGAGTAGCGGTGACGTCACAGTCTCCATCGCCCCCACACGGAACTATGGAAGCGTGGGGGGCGTGGAGAAGGTCACCTACACATGGGCGGACGTCAACGCTTTCGCCACAGAGTCCAGATCCAGAAGCAGAAGGTTCTGGAACTTCTGGAGGACATCTTCAGAACGTATGTTCCAGCAAAGGAAACAGTTGCTCAGAAATGGTAAGTCTGTAACAATTTTAATGATTTGACAAGTGCGCGTTTTCAGGAAACAGACTAGCAGTAAACAAACCTTAGTTATCATTATAACGTATGAATAACTATAATGGTAAAGGAACTATGAGTGAATGCGCTGTCAATTTAGAAAAGAATTTAGTTATAGAGAAATTTTCTTTGGCTTCTATAAGTTGTGTTATTGGAAAGCAGTGGATGATAATTATAAGGGATTCATAATCCCTTATAATTATATATTCTGGAATATCGTTTGTACCGAAACAAAGTCGAGAGATACTGCTCAGCATTGTTACAACGTTGGTAGTACAAATAGAAAATGCGATGTTACCAACCCGAAAACACGAACCGAAGAATCATAAAATTTGCAATTCAGAAAACAAATAAGATCGATATTATGTTATCCCAAAAGACGTTGTTTTTAATTTAACACATGTCAAGGACAAAAAAAGAACACTACTTAATACGTTTACACGTGTTATAAGCATGCCAATATCCTTGAGAATAGTTCAATAGCCTCCGACTTTAAAAAATATCAGTGCAGGTCTCTCAACATATTTTTATTTGAATAGTCTATAATTGCTATGCTATAAGTCGTTAGATACAAAATATTAAACTGAGGAGAATCGAAAGAGAATGTTTCAATTTATGTTACATACATTGATGGCTCTAAAAGAATCGTGGAATGATGGTAATTGTAAATAGGAATGGCTTCCGATCTAGCAATTCATTGAAATATTCAAAATCTTTAAAGAATAAAATATCACGTGTAATTTATACTTACTAGCATTGGTGATTTTCAAGAAATTAACATAAAAGTCTGATCTTTCGAATATATTATTAATATTATATATATTAATAATTTAAAATACGGTGATTTCGAGTCTTTTTTTTATCTTAATTACCATATTATGTATAATATCATAGCTGTACGGTTTTCAAAAGAAATGTTGCCCACGCGTTTAATGGTTTCTAGTGGTACGAATTTGATTTCATACATTTTAAAATTCTATTTTTTTATAGGTACAGTCAGCCACAAAAACTAAAATTTTAAAAAACTTTACGACTATTTTAACTATACGTACGTGTTTAATGAATGTTAATTTAGAAGACAGATTTTTTTTTGATAAAAGAAATAATATGTGTACATATCACTGAACTGAACCGTTGAACTAATTTTCAATGAAATTTGACAACGTATGTCGAGGCTAATAGTTTATTAAAAACAATTTTATTTTTGTCCTAATATTATTCCGCAATGTTCTTTTTGGTTTCATTGTACCTTCATTTTCCTTCGTAATTATAGTCATCAATACTTAATATACCGTTTGTTCACAGTAAACGGCGCGGCGTACCCTGGTGAATTACTCGCCATCATGGGTTCATCAGGCGCTGGAAAGACCACATTACTCAATACTCTCACATTCCGCACGCCCAGCGGCGTGGTCTCCAGTGGTACGAGAGCTCTCAACGGTCAGCCTGCCACCCCAGAGGCTCTGACTGCTCTCTCAGCGTATGTACAGCAGCAAGACCTGTTCATAGGAACTCTGACTGTACGGGAGCATTTAGTGTTTCAGGTAAGATTTTGTAAGAGAAGAAGAATTCTGTTCTATGAATTTATACTCATTCGTGTTGGTGTCCAACGCGACGCCAACATTGGACTTTAGTTGAAACATGAAAACGTTAATGATATCATCATAACGGAAATTTAATGTAAATTATAATTTCATTAGAGAAGTACTTTGAATTAAAAAATAGGGTGTCTATTAAACTGCCACAGTAATATTAGTGTTCGTGTTTCCAGAAATGTATGAATACAAAAAACAGGATGGTAAAACTTTTAATTAAACAGTTTTATAATTTGATCCTTGCATGGTGCATGCCCAAAACCACAAACACATAAACATAAAAAGTCTGGAATCAGTCAGATGCATTTAACATGGTTAAACGGCGCCAGATTGTGTTGTAGATACGTGGTTTGTGATATCTGTGGAGGTGCTGCATTCAAAGATAAGACGAACGTGTTTTATAAATATTTAATTAAGTTGCACACGCGTGGGATGGCTGAACAAATAAGAACTATGCTGTTTAATAATACAGCGACGTAAATCTCTTAGACAAGTAACATTTTATATCTTGTTATTAGGGGAATTAAGTTTTTACAACTCCTGTTATAAAAAGCTTCAATAGGATTATATTAATATAAATAACCCAATAGAATAGTAACCTATGTTTAATTTTTAACAGAAAATAATGTAAAAGAAAATTTATTGTGAAAACAGCATCAAAATGTATTAAAAATTAAAGCAGTTATTCGTATTTGAAATATTGTTCTGTGTAAAATTGGGCCGTGGTAGGGTTATCGCGCTATCTCTTTCTCACGCACACAGCGTGGTGGTCGTTGACGTCACTGTTTTCTATTACTAATATATTTGTCAGCTACCCCGTCTACCAAATTTAAAAGCTTCGTAATTGATTTATTATTGTGTGCATTTTGAGAATCCTATTGCCGTTGGATTTTAAATAACGTACATTTTTGATAAATGAAAATAAATATTCTACTACCCTATTCTTACTCCTTATTTGGTTTAACGTCGAAAGTTTGATTTTCAGTTTCTATGAGCACTTTACTATATATTTTTAAACATTTTATTCTAATGTTTAAAAGCTAGCTTACGCTATTTTCGTAACTGATGCATACACAATCACATCTTAATACAAATACGTCTATATATATATACATAATTTAATTCGTAAACCATTTCAACTGGCCCCTCCTACGAAACTTGGCAACCAAAATTAAATAGATTATTCAAAATAACTGTATAATAAAATAAGTATCAGAAGCTTTTAGATTTGTCCACATCGATAACGATCCGGTTTCAAAGACCTTGACTGGTGGAAAAAGTTAATTTATTTAAATATTTCAATCGTGCGATGTAACATATAGCAACGTTTAAAAGTCTAAATAAACTAGGCTCTTACAAAACCTAGGACCATTCATAAACTGACTATGATAGGTATCTTAACAACATATACATTATGCATCTTTGTTTGTTTGGTACGTTGCGCAAGAGTTGAGAATTTAAATTAATAAGTTTTAGTTTAGTTTAGAATGTTATATCAATGTTATTATAATAAATTTTCTTAATGATTTCTTATGTTTACGCGAATGTTAGGCATTGAACTTATTTTTTTCGGATTTTATAGCGGTTTTTAGTATAAGAATGTTTCCCGACATTTCGAAGACTTCATAGTCACTAGTGACATGGTGAACACAAAGTCACCCCCGTCTTCTCCGCGAGCCGTGCCGTGACAAGGCTACAAAGCCCCCATGGTGACATGTAGATCGTCCAAAAAATCAAAGTTACAATATTTGCCTACATTTTACAATTATACAAAATAAAAAAAAAACTAAAGTACTTATATTAAACTGATGTTTCTTCATCTAGTATAAGCTGAAGGTATCTGTTCTAGATTCTGACATACTTATTCAGGAATAGTGTTCTTTCTTTCGCATTAACAAATACTTAATCGCTTAAAATACATTTTTGTTTAAACAGGCTTTGGTTCGAATGGATCGTCACATTCCCTATGCACAACGCATGAGGAGGGTCCAAGAGGTCATTTCTGAGGTAAGCCAGAAGATTTTCATAAAGTATTCTAAGAGAAAAGATAAATTAGGAATGAGAAAAATCTTTTCTGAGATTGGAATAAATAAACAGCAAAAAATAATACATTAAACAGGTGTTTATATTTCAAATAAATAAGTTTCGAAAACATTTAATAAACGAGTATTTTTACATGATTAAATTTAAATATTTACTGGATTATTAGTTTGCAGGTTTTCAATTCAAACGATGGCTACTAATTTTTATTAATTTGTGGTAGAAATACATAAAACTGAATTTATTTGTTCTTATTGCGATATTTTATAAAATTTTGTGTTCACTAGCTAATTTACTTTTTTATAAAGTTCTCATATTTATATTTCATCTTTTCAAATTTTACAATTTATTATTTTTAGTTGGCATTATCAAAATGTCAAAATACAGTGATCGGGATCACGGGCCGGCTGAAGGGCATATCGGGCGGGGAGATGAAGAGGCTCTCGTTCGCCAGCGAAGTGTTGACAGACCCACCGCTCATGTTCTGCGATGAGCCCACATCGGGCTTGGACTCATTCATGGCTCAAAACGTTATACAGGTGGGTTGAATAAATCATTAATATCCAAGCAACTTTGTTTTGTAACCAAATTCCTAAAAGGGAAGGAGGTTCTCATTTCATTTATGTATCAATACCCATTACTCTGAGATTTATAGGCCGATTTGTGTGATTCCTTTTTTATTAGGGAAAGGAAGCTCGTGGTGTCGTCCCACTGGAATAAATATTTGTTTTGGGTTTACATATATGGACTTAAGTCGCCTCAATAATATGTGTGTTTATACAACTGAATAAAAGAAGAGCTAATCGCTCGCTTGGTATTAAGCGCAACAACCGCCTGCAATATTATCACCATCCAATCTCTTGGATATGCGGAATGGATTGCATACAAAAATAAGTACATATAAACGATACTGAAAAATATATCAATATGATAAGAACTATAAGTTCTTATGTCTTAAAATGTCCAGTATCCACAATGGCTCTAAAGACCATAAAATGAAAAGTCAAGAAACTTGCTAAGTATTGTTTAACAGTAGAAAAACACAAATGCTACCAAAAACAATTTATCAATCGTTATTTTTTCTTTTCAACTCTGTCATGACAATCAATTAGGTTGTATTGATATATGGTTTTTATGTACTAACTATTAGTATAGCTATTAATTCTTAGGGATTTATAGCACGTGGTTATAAATTTGCTTCTTCAATATGTTAATTTCCTTAAAACCTATAAATCAAGTATAGAAACCGAAACAATCGTCAATAGGTGCGTAAAGCAATAAATCGTATAAAATAAATTGTGTTTAATCATAATAAACATCACACGTAATTCCATTTAAAAATGTTGAAATATTTACCTTCTCAAATTAAAATATAAATTTATTTAAATTAACTTAATAAATAGTAAGATTCTTTAAATTGCAAATGAAGTGTTATTATTGTTGAGAGCGTTTTTAAAAAGTCAATTCTTATGCGACGAGTAAACTTGTTAATATTATGATGTTAGATAGAGATCTCTGCAAATTAATTGGGTTAAATCTTTGAACCCAATAGCTTTGAATAGCATTGAGAGAAATCTTTTCATCGCTATTTAAGTCTTAGAAATAACTCAGGCATGCAGACGTTTTGTCGACATAAAGCTCGGCAATAACACGAGGTGCTTAACAATAATAGAATGTAAGACAGGCGTACCCAGGTTTTATTACCTAGAATGACGTCCATATTTCAAAAAAAATACAGAGCGTTGTAAGTCTTTTAAAGTCTAAAACAAGTCAATTGTTAAATAATCAAACTTTTTGGGAAGGTGGGATAGGGGATTTGGAGCTCCTACACTCCCTTTCTCCTGCCTGGCACAAAACTGTGATCTGCCAAACCGAGTGAGCACTGGGCATCAGTCATTGATCGAACCAGTAACTGGTTCATCACCTCGTTTGTACTTATGGCTGTTTTAAACTCTATTTTTATCGAAGTTATTTTTGTTTAGGTACTAAAAGGCTTAGCACAAAAGGGAAAGACGGTGATATGCACCATTCACCAGCCTTCATCAGAACTGTACGCAATGTTTGACAAGCTGCTCATCATGGCGGATGGTAGAGTAGCATTCCTCGGATCACCTGATCAAGCCACTGATTTCTTTAAAGAGTAAGTTATTATATCTGTATTTTTCGTTGGATTTCTTGTTTTTCCTAAACATTATTATTATCATGTAAATTACTTTCGTTACATTTATTCCATTTATTGTACTTATTTTATTTCTGATTCTATCCTAAATCAAAATACTCATTTGAAAAGAAGTATTATGATAAATGATAACCTACTGGTTTTCAACATGCATTCATTATATCTTTAAGACTTATTTATAAAACCTCTCAATATGTTTACTACTCTAGGTTAGGCGCAGCATGTCCCGCCAACTACAACCCAGCGGACCATTTCATCCAACTCCTGGCCGGCGTGCCTGGCAGAGAGGAGGCGACGCGTCACACCATCGACACTGTATGCACCTCCTTCGCCAAGTCAGAGATCGGCTGCAAGATTGCCGCTGAAGCAGAAAACGCCTTGTATAACGAAGTATGTTTTTATGACTATGGTTTTATGAACAACATTAAATGTGTATATAGGTACTTAGAATATTGGAATATTTTTAAACCTAAATTTATCAAATCATGCCATTAGTCAAGTTTCGACTGTATCACATAAACTGACAAAACTGAATAAAAGCATCCAATTCTTTGGACATTTAGTTAGATACGAATTTACTTGAAATTTTTAAAATGTCTTATCTCATATCTCATCAGGTTTATCGTATCACAAACCTTACACTATTCTTCTTATTATCCAGCGTAAGATATCAGGCGGTTGGATCGACGCGCCATGGAACTCGTCGACGGTGCGGGCGCACCGCTCCCCGTACAAGGCGTCATGGTGCGCGCAGTTCCGCGCGGTCCTCTGGCGCTCCTGGCTCTCTGTCACCAAGGAGCCTATGCTCATCAAAGTGCGCTTCCTGCAGACTGTTGTAAGTAACTTTTATTGTAAAAGTGCCCTTATTGGTCTGATTGCTGCATGAAAGAGAGATAGATTAAAGTCCATATAAATACCTAAGCTAAGCTTCTACAGTCACATTTGTGGTTGGTGTTATCCTGCTTTTTTTTTACTTATAATGCAATTGATGACTTGCAAGATGCGCAACTACGATGTAGAGCTAAGATTTAGTAGAGCGTAGTATTGTAATGCTCTTTGTAGTAGAGTATGGTCAGGTTTATTATCAAGTCGTCCAAATACTCCCTATTAAAAAAATATTAGGTGAATTCGGTCGTAATCAATTTAATTGAAATCGAATCAGTGCGTTAATTATTTTTCTATTTTATGAATACTTCTATACCTGAAACATACTTTACTTTCGCTTCCAGATGGTCTCCATCCTCATCGGCGTGATCTATTTCGGGCAGCACCTCGACCAAGACGGCGTGATGAACATCAACGGCGCCATCTTCATGTTCCTCACCAACATGACCTTCCAGAACATCTTTGCCGTCATTAACGTAAGTAGTTATTTGAATTACTTCGGCATTTTGGATATAATATATTAGTTTTATTGAATTAAGCAAGGCTAATTTTATGCCGTTTAGTAATACTTCTGGTACCTCCCTAAGTAATAATGTTACTTTCATGTGAAATTAAATATGATTGTGACACGCATTTTATGATACTGAACATTGAATCTCAAATAAAGTTAAACCTACCTATCTTCCTGTCTTAAACCTACGACGAGATTAAATAAAGAGAAAAATGGGAGTTTCATACAATAATATAAATTGTTTAGTTCCCTTCGAAGCACAGATACACAACAAACTATTCGAAAATGTGCATACATCTTTACTCACTAGATTTTAAACCTACTTATATTGTATAACCAAACTGGGCCACCCTAAACACTCGAGACGATAATATAATTACTATCCGTTACAATCGGATCTGAAACCAAACACCGAGACGCCTTCTCAAGTAACTAAATATTAACTAGAACGGAAACAAATAGGGTGGAATGTGGAGCTGTATCGATGACAAATACGGTTTATTGAACTAATGAAATAGGGCACATAGTTACGTCTGCGGTTATCTGAATCAGATAGAGAATATAGATTGATGCTTAATAGATATATGAGGACTAGATATAGACGTCGACCCTTTCTTTCTCGATATTTGTAGTCTTTAGCACTCAAGGATATTTTTACATAGGCATGGTAATTTGATCTCACTGTATCTGAAAGTAAGTGGAGTAAACTCCAGATAAAGGCCGCGTCTTTTCGAAAATCATTCTCAATCTTTTTATCCCATCATGAGAATTAAGAATCTCGTAGATCGTCTAAAAGTTGATTTCAGTAACGATCCTAATAGATAATCTCGGATTTATCTCAACCCAAATAAGTTTGTAAGCTTGTAAAATTAACTTCGTTCTAATTGGTTAATTTTTTCAATCAATCCAAATTGCAACTATTTAAAGAGTTTATTGAAATCCAATCCACTTGACTGGATTAATAAACATATGTATTTTAATTTTAATAGAAATAAGTTTGTCACACATACTACTATTAAACGAACAATCTTCCTACAGGTCTTCTGTTCTGAGCTTCCGATATTCATCCGAGAGCATCATTCAGGAATGTATCGGGCAGACGTGTACTTCTTATCGAAGACCCTGGCAGAAGCTCCGGTGTTCGCCACCATACCACTCGTCTTTACCACCATAGCGTACTACATGATAGGGCTCAACCCTGATCCGAAGAGGTTCTTCATCGCTTCAGGGTTGGCAGCCCTGATCACTAACGTCGCTACTTCGTTTGGTGAGTGTTAGAGCTAATTTTAAAATAGTAATAGTTAAATGAACATCGCATAGTATATTAAGAGAGGCAGACATATTATTCCTAGAGATGATTGAGACTTCATTACATTTTAACTAAATTTTATCAGTCCAGTTTCCAATTGTCGTGTCAGGATAAAAAAAATGGCAAGAATGAGCTAGGCTAGTGCTGTTATAATAAAAAAAAAATGCTTTATATTGTTTGCTTTTACCACAACTTACCTTTGAATCCGATCCGTTAAGTACTGCCACAATACTAATAAGGTCTATGATAGTATTATTTCTAATCACCTTAAGGACAGAGACTAATTGAAAAGCTTTGGGAGAGGTTTCTCCATTTTTTCCCTTCTTTTATATGGGATTCGCGTGAAATTTCGTGGTACCTTGGTAAACTATGCGTTTTCTGTAAATCTGTATTAAATACTTTAATAAATAGAAGTGATGTGTAGGTATGTGTATATGTGTGCATATATACATATTACGCCGCTATCCTCGAAGGGGTAGGCAAATGTGCAACCACTTTTTGCCAATTGTTTTTGTCCCAAGATGTGATAGAGGCGAGTCTAACGCCATATCGGGCACAAATTTCAGACTCCGAACTGATAGCGATAATAACCCGAATATCACTTTATCTGCCCCGGGATTTCAACTTGGGCACTCAGAGCAGTGATTTTACCTCGCACACGATACAACTGCGCCACCGAGGCAGTTGCCGTGTAACTCTAAAAATTATCTTTTACTCCTATGCCCATTGATTTCTTAATGATTTCTTATATTTACGCGAATGTTATTGACATTGAAATTAAACTAATTTTCCGGATTCTATCGCGGTTTTTTGTTTTTTATTTTTCTCCCGACGTTTCGAAGACTTTGCAGCCTTCATGGTCACGGGGGGGACTGAGGTGTTGTTCATCCGTAAAGTCAAAGTTACAATATCTACCTACATTTTACAATTATACAACTTTTTTTAAAATTTTAGCTGTTGGTGGTCCGATCTACGCAGAATGAGCTCACAGTGTCTTGAAGTAGTCCTATGCCCATTACTGGGTAAGGTCTTATTTTACTTTAAAAAAGGATTACGTGTTATGTTGTTCACAGTAAATAACGTAGTACTATACTATATGCAGTATATTATATATATAATACATATTATTTACTAATTACGTCGCGGTTTTACCATAAACTTATAAATAATCTAACCTAGGTATATACTTTAGATGTTCCCATGTGTACACTGTTCTAGCTTATTAATTATAATGTAGCCATGTGTACACTACATATATTTTTTTAATTCGGTAGTAATCGTTTGTTGGGTTCCATATCATACGCTAGTAATATGGATTACCAAACCAGGTTATATAATATTTTCTACTAGGTGTTGCTCGCGACGCCCGCTTGAAAAGTATGTCTCATTAGAAAAGCCTTTAAATTACTGTAGCGATACATAACGCCGTATAGGCGACGCGACCGCCATATTTTTAAACACCAGATATTTAAAATAAATATTCTTATTAACGCAAATTACTGAAATAGTCTATAAGTTAATCTAGAAATGGTTTATGTGCGTGCCAAATTTCATCCAAATCCGTTTAGCAATGTATTTACTTCTTACTAATATACTAAAATTTTCAAAAAAAAAACGCAATTACAATAAATAAAATAACCCTCCTAGCAGAGTTTCGGACACGGCGGTCAATCTCAACGGCCATCAGCCAGGTACGCAAGAGACATTATAATGCACATGTGTTTGCGCAATACACAGGTGCACTCTCTGTTTCTTCACGCTCATAGCCCCTGAGACGGCAATCCGACATGACCGGAGAGAGATCAAGAAAATATTAGCAACAGTATGATAGTAGGAAATAAGATAAGAATAAAAAGCACAACTGGGTGGTTGGTTGTAGTTAGGTATCTCGTAGGTTGTCTTGCTGATGTACTCGTACACATTTCCCATGGTAAGCGAGTCATCCCTGGCACCAAGCCCCTCTTCCTGCCCAGTCCCGTATTCCTTTTCTTTAAAACCAAAAACGCCTTCATAACGATCCAGTGCAGAACGATTAAAATCAATTGCTCCACTAGTTTTCTGGCTGGCATTATTATTATGTACTATAAAAATAAAATTAATAGCAATTTAATTGAAAAATAACCACAGCATTCCAAAACGTACAGTAATCGTTCCAAGTCGTTTCGGCTTCTACAATGATAGTACATAATTTGGAATTCTTAAGACTTTAAAGACCGGTTAGTTTTGTGTTCTTGTTTTCACGGTCACGGGTCGTAAACTTTTTTGAATTGTTTTTCTTGCAGTGACTTAGATAAGTAATGGCATTACAATGGCAAATAGTCAATAGTGCTTATTATTGTGGTAATATCTTTATTACATGTTAACGATGGATGTACATTTATGGGGTTATAGACTTATCCTTAGTTAAGCGAGCCCTTTGTCTTGTTGAAGGACAAGCAAGAATGTTTGATATTGTCTACTCGTATATCTAATTCTTTGCTAATATCAGCTCTGTATGATGTACCGTCGCACAGCTGGGCACGAGCCTCCTCTACTACTAAAAGAGATAAGTCCTTAGTCCACCACACTACTTAGTGCGCATTGCCAGAGTTCTCATACCCTCAATATTCCTACTGAAAACTTCTCAAGTATGCAGATTTCCTCACGATGCTTCCCTTCTTACAAAAAATACGGGAACAAAAATACTGGTGTTGTTGAACCCACGTATAACATTGTTCTTACAAGTGACTTACTTGATGGTACGTTTTCACCGTAATGGACAGTGAACACTTACAATGGCTTTTTTTAGTTTCGAGGATAAAGTGATTTGCCCCTACCGGTCATCCTTCATGAGGGACAACTGTACAGTTTACCTGAGGAATTCCTGTTGCCTTAATGTACGTTATTGGATTAGAGATTCGAATTATAGCTTGCCATACAGTAGCGTAACTTGCCACAGAGGGACCCTATTTGTTGGAGCTCTTTGGGCAGTGCGAAGTATTGGGCGCCGGCTTAATTTAATGTAGGTATGGGCCATGAGGGGCCCCAAAGGTCGGGGGTCCCGCATCACTGATACGGCGGTAGCTACGCCCCTGTTGCCATAACTTTCTTGAGTAAAAAGTGTTAATAAAAAACTACTATGAAGGTGTTGAATTTTTTTTTTATGAAACAGACATCTTAATAATACACTTTAGAACGCGTTAATAAAACCGTCTGTTAAAAAAGATCAAAGACAAAATCAATAAATCATAATAATCTTTATTTAATAGTTCCATAAATCTCAATTGAGTATTGACATCTTAATATGACATAGGCTTTTTATATTTCGTCACCTGTAAAATAAAATATCGATAATAACGCATAATTCGGAATGTCAAATAAATTTTTGAAATAGGGTAATTTGTATGTAAATGACGGCTTCTAAAAATAAAGTATAATTTTGATTATGAAGCTGTTATTTACATAAGAATTCGGCCAACAGCAGGGCTTCATAGAACGATGAACACTGTCCAACGTTTTACGAAGCCCTATACATCTATTATACTTACAGGCTGGTGAAACGAATTTTTTTTAAATGAGTTAGCACTTAGTTGTATATTTTTATAAATAATTTTTGAAGAATAATTATTTCGAATAATGTTTTGACAATAGGGTTGTTGGAAGAGGGGCGAGTTTCCGCTATTAAATTCGTAGCTAGTATCCGCTCGGATAGCGACCTCCGTACACGAGGTATATATTCCGCTATAGGGGTCCTCGCAAGTGTGTCGCGTTACGGGATCAGCCTGTGTATATTTCGACCAGGCCGCCATGTGTTAAATGGCGTCTAATAATCATGTTTAGTTTGTTATAACATTTTCTGGACCCCACTCCGCCTACCAGCAGGTGCAGTGAGGTCAAAAATCGTCAAATTACATAGTATTGTGGGCGTTCGAGCGACCAAATAGCAACTATAAGATTTTTAAGTCACTTTCTACCATAAAAAGTCCGTCTATAATTTCAGAACGTATCCCATTTCCTTGCCAATAACACCAAAACCACAATAACTGCTAAAAGTAAGTAGTAAAGCTAACCGAGTTTACGTGGTTAAAACCTTTAACGCGATATCTAACGGAAAACAAAATTTCTCGGAACCACAAACTCTCGTGTGACATGAAACAAGACGCCGAGGCAGCCCTATTACGAAACTTATTTACATATACATAAAAAATAGGTTGAGGCCCTTCGCCTTAGGAACCGGAATTATGACATTCTGATGGACTGATAGAGCCGGTTTTAATGATACAAAAAAACAACGTGCGTCAGAATTTGATTAAGCTGATTTAGTTTGTAGAAAGCATGATTGTTGAGGTGCTATTTTAGTTATACATTTGTTTGAAAGTAATATAAATTTATGAAATTGATGTTACTTACAAAACAAACAAAAAACATGCTTAACACCCCTATCTAATAATTTTCGTAATTTATTTGTTATAATTTTTATTATTCTCAATATTCTACATTTGAAATACCGCTTTTTATGGATGTAGATAATGTTAGATTCCACAATAAATCTATTGATTCGAACAAAAATATTATAAATGGTGTTATTTAACAAAAATGCGTACTAAAATATTTTTTCATTGTTTAGGTTACCTAATATCTTGCGCGAGCAGCAGCGTCAGCATGGCGGCGTCAGTTGGACCGCCAATCATCATCCCCTTCATGCTGTTCGGTGGCTTCTTCCTCAACTCTGGGTAAGCATACTTATTTATACATAGGACTAGTTGACCCGACAGACGTTGTTCTGTCTTAACTATGTATGCACGCGCGCATTCTGTCGCTCGCTGACAGTTACTTCAAACCACTGACAGTTATGTAAAATTAATATTGTCGTCAACTTTTTCTCAAGTTTTCTAATTTCCGCGCATTTTTTTAAATTTTTCTTTCTCCTGTAAATACCAAACACAACAAAAAAACATGTGAAATCAGTCCAGCCGTTCATGCGTGATGGCGTGACCAAGGGAATTAGGCATCCATTTTTATATATATAGATATACAGGATTTTATTGTAGTCAAGACTTATGAAATAACGGAGAAAAAAAAACCACCAATTATGAGCAGTGTAGAGACGACTAACTTATTGTCGTTTTTCAGTGTACTTTTTAAACATTGACTATGCCGCATTTTATTAATAGTAAACACAAAAAGGGTTATATAGTTATTCATTTTAATAGACATAGCGATAGATAAAACATACGCTATAGTTTCGCTTTGATAATCCGATACAAACTACGTAGTACTTAACAAAATATTTTTTTTGTTTGTGCTTAGTTCCGTTCCCCCGTACCTGGGCTGGATATCGTACCTGTCATGGTTCCACTATGGCAACGAGGCGCTGCTCATCAACCAGTGGGCCGGCGTGGAGACCATCGCCTGCACCCGCGAGAACTTCACCTGCCCTGCATCAGGGCAAGTTGTTCTCGACACGCTCAGTTTCTCGCAAGTAAGATATTTTTTTCTTCAATTGTAACAACTATGAAAATTCATTTTTCCATAAAAAAACGGAAATTCAATAAATATTTTTGGTCCGGATTCCCATAACGCTACTAAGTTTACCGTGGGAGAGAGTTTCTAAACCAAAAAAAATATATATTGGGCATTTCAAAGTAATTAAAAGCATAAAATATTATTTGAATAATGCACGCTTTAGATATTGTTTTTTTAGTAATTTCATTTACGTTTTATTTTTTCCTCTCGTCAGGATGACTTCATCATGGACGTAGTGAACATGGTGTTGCTCTTCATTGGATTCAGACTACTCGCCTACTTCGCTCTACTGTGGCGCACGCGCAGGGCAAAATAAAACTACGAAAAAAACAAGAAGACGTAAAGCTATTAGGGATTAATGTTGCTCACGCCTTTGCCATCAACATCCTTCCTTGAAATAAATCGAATCAAATAAAGTATAGCTTACTTAACTAAAAGAAATATCACAGAAGATCCAGAGATTACCTCCTTAAAACATATTATAAAATAGACAAAATATATCTTAATAACAGTAATTTACATTTTTACTATAATGAATATTAGTTTTACCCACGATATAAATACCGACAACCGTCAATTAACTGCTTAAATCTTTAACACAGCACTCGAATATAAGGTTAGACTTTTCGATAATAATTGATTTTAAATTATTTACCATTAACGTTTTATATCTGTAGATTTAAATTAATCTGTACTACTAGAGAATGTAGCACCATGATTTATTAGCAAATTATAAATTATAGGCGCATTAATCGTGAGAGTAAGGTCCGCCACGATAATTTCAGTCGAAATATATCCAAAACTATAATTATAACCAGTTCTATGATTTTTTGCCGAAGTATCCATTTTTACGATGTAGCCACCAACATAATATAGCTACATTACTATTTAGAACATGATGTATATAACCTCATAGACAATTACCATTGTTTTATTAACGCTTTTATTGCATATTTTGTAATCATTTAGTTATGCAACATGTAATGTGAGAAACATTTATTATAGTTAATCACCTATTTATTTTTAAGATGCGTTTATTGCCTTGATTATGCGCATGCGTTTGTTTTTTTGTTATTTGAGAAATATAGTGCACGTTGCATGTTTTTTATTTTGCTTAGTTTGCTGAACCTGTTATGAATAATATTAAGGAAAAATATTTTGTATTGATAACTCTTAGTGCATTACAATTAAAAAGTTCGTAGTAAATTTGAAAATCGCTGAGTATACTGAATGGTATCTCTTAATTTTAGTTATCATGTGTTTGAAAGGTGAGCTTAACAATATAATATGATTTGAGTTAATCTATTTTTCTGTGTGTCTAGACCTAAATATCAGTTGAATTAAATATCTTATTACGTAAGTTTGTATGAAAATAATAATTTTTTAATGAAAATATTTTTTGTTTTTTTTTTATACACCCATAATAGCTTTGGAAATGTTTACACCATAGATACCGCCATTTACTTCGGTTACAATATTTATGAAGTTTATAAAGGTAAATCAATATTTTATATTAAAAATGATTTATCGAAATAACTTCAATATTACTTTAAAAATAATAGAAAAATGTTAAGAAGTGCACCCACAACACTTACTTTTAAAAATAATTTTACTTTTTTTTATTGACTAATTAAAGGTTAGTGGGTACTACATTTTCGGTAGTTTAAAATTCGATAAAATATTTTGTAAGGTTATGGAACTAGCAGCACACTTAATGAAAATATGATATTAAATTGTTTAGTGAAAATATGTATAGGAAAATCTTTAAATAATAACTACATATTTTAAAATTTAATATTTTTATTTGTAGTACGTACTTGCATTACAATATAAAAAAGACAAAATCAAGGATGTTGGGTCATGTTAAGAATCTTGCTATCTTCGGTCACACTACGTAATACCCGAAATACTTCAATTTAAAATTAAACATGATAAGGTCACACTGTTTGATCGACAAAACTTGATGCAACAGACTCCGCGTTGCGTCACGGAGCTTAGCAAAGTTTTTTTAAGGTTTTAAACATTGTTTATGTTTTGACACCTAACTTTTCTTTTTATGTATTTAAATTACAAAATGTCACTAAAAGCAACTAGTTTGTTTATACAGCTCCCTTAAAACAGTAGTATAAATCAGGTTTCTCAATTAATAGGGTCATAGTGTTAACGTCCTCTTAATATCACAATTCAATTACTAGACGTCCTTAAAAAAAAACATTTTATTAATTCTATTCGATTTAGATAAAACACTAATGGCATCTTTTTATTTCATTTTAGTACGAAGTGGGTAGAGACCTTCATTTTTTTTATGTAATTGTATCAATCTTGTTTGTTGAAATAGCTTGTGACTATAGGTATATTGCAAGGCCGAAGTCTTCTTTTTCCAATTAATAAATTCCTTGTTAGGATCTACGCAACACGCATTTTCAAGATTTTTTTTAGGAACAATATACTTTAGTTTATGAGCGATGGCTTACTGGATTTCAAAACCGTCGGAAATCCTATGGTGGTACGGTTCATGAGCGTAGGTAAACGTTTTCCAGGAAACCTTGTACTTCGAAAACAAAAACGCTTCAGTCTTCTCATTATTGTATATTTGATAGTTATGGTAGTTTTATAGATTTGAGGTGAGTAGTACAGGACTGTCCCAACATTCTAACAAACAACATTCATTTTTCGTGGACACGCAATTTCGGGGTGCCTGACCCTCTTTTTTTTTGGTTTCGCGGAGAAAGTACCTTATTACTACCGCCCAGCCTTCGCGGGGGGCGACTGAGCGGTTATGCTGGGGTAACCGTGCCTTACGGCCCGGCGTTGTGCCGCCCGGATTTGATGGTGACCTTCGAGCGATCGCCGGGCCGAGTCCCTAACCATATGTATGTACAACTTAACCTACGCACGGCCTACCAGCTAAAACCCCGCGGTGGCCCTCTTCGGCGCATTTGGGACGGCTGCGGGCTTCCTCTGACGTTGTAGTGTCTAAGTCTACGACCGCAGCCGTCCCTGCGCGGTGCCGTCTTGCGGCCCGTCTCCTATGGGGGGGGGGGGCTCGGAAGCCCCCGCGCACCGAAGGACGCCTTCGGCGTCTACGGCAGTATGAGGCCAACAACACACTGCCGTCCATCCCGGGGGTCAACCGAAAAATGTGCAAAATGCACAAAAATGCACTAGGGCGGACAGCCCCCTGCTGCCCGCCGACGACCCCCTTCGTGGCCCCTATTAGTCGCCTCTTACGACAGGCAGGGGATACCGTGGTGGAATTCTCCAAACGCCCCCATTCCACAGGGCGGGGTGTCTGACCCTCTGCAGTAACCCCACGTCTACGTTAGTGCTATCGCCAATACAAGACTTAAAGGCATTAACCACACAAATCACAAACTTGTTTTACGATATCAAAGCATCAGATATAAAAAAATTATATTGTTACATATAATTTTTTCTGTCGGTAAATATAATATTTATGATTATAGTCAATTAATGGGGCGTTTTAACAAAAAATGAACGCGGACAGCCATGCGTATACGATGATAAAATCTGAGCTCTAATTAGGAACTAAGGATTTTATATAATTGTGCCTGCGGCTCCGTCCGTGTGAAAAACTTTTCCGGGACAAATATTTTCCTGTGAAAAACAACCTAGCACCCAGGAGTCATTACTCCGATTTCTTCACTAATATTTAATAAAAATCAAAACCAATTTTATAGTTTCTGAGATTAGCGCGTTCAATCAATCTCTTCACATAAAGTGGCATTTCACATTGTTCAAGTACATGTTAACAGTTAGTTAACATATAAGACAATTAATGCTGAATGCACTGTTGCTTACAATTTATTTGGGAGTGTGATTTCGTCGCTCTTTATTGTATTTAACGGTTAACGTTTAATCAGACATCAAGCATTAAGAAAGATAACTTGTATGCCAAAGGATAATTGTCTGAGATTAAGATCAATCACTCTCTAGCATAAATCATAATAGCGCTGTTTGTCGCATAGTTCGGTGCTTATATATGAAAATTGGTCACCAACAAAAAAGGTGATCTGTGTTCCATCGACCACGCCGTTATACGATCCGAAATGCCCGCGGTGCGTTTTTTGCATATTATGTCGATCAATTTTGACAAGAAGCACAGGAAGTATTAGTTTGAATTAAAAAAATCTTTAAACGTTAGATAGCTCATTTATCGAGGAAGGCTATAGGCTATATAACATCACGCTATGACCAAAAGGAGCGGGGCGTCAATGAAAAATGTTGCGAAAAAGGGGAAAATTTATTCTTTTTCAGAATTTCCGTTGCGTAAACTCTTAAAATTACGCAACAATTATCTATGACAGAATTTTTCCTCTTAAAAAGTTTAAAAAAATATATTATTAAACAAAGTATCCCCCCTCTCCCTCTTACTGGTCTGTCTGTTCGAACGCGATAAACTCAAAAACTACCTTACGGATTTCAATGAAATTTAGTATTGAGATAGTTCGAGACCCTGGGAAGGACAAGCTACTTTCTGTCTCTGGAACATAAATAGCAGGACTTTTATCCTGTAAAACTCTTCCACGCGGGTGTAGCCGCAAGCCAAATTGATAAATGTATTAGTAAGTTCAATTGAATCTACAACCCATGGCAAGATTACGATATGTAAACTAATTGTAACAAACATTGAAATTGATGGCTTGCTTTTTATGATACCAATCATTTTTGAAACAAGTTTGTTTTTTTTTATCATTCAATATTTATTTTATATTATATTTGTTGTCAACTTGTAGTAAAAAAAAGAACATTATACGTATTTTATGATCATTTTGTTTTTATTTTTATTTTAGGAAAGGAAATCCTTGTTTTATGCCGTGCGAAATAATAACGCTGTTTATATGCAAACTTTATAAATTTATAGTTCCATATATATAGGAATACTTAATATTTTATTATCAGGTTATCACATACTTAATTTATACATGTAGGTAAGCTTTCCCCTTATTGTATGTAATATTATAGCAGAAGACTATAGCAACCAGCAGTACCTACATCATGTGGGACTAATATTCCAGCCCCGTATGAAATATACCCACAATATCGAAAGGATCGTGAATGTTTTAACAATCTGAGAAGACGAGAGATGTTGATTATCTGACAGTAAATTTTATGATTCTCCATTATTAAAAACAACAGCGTACACCAACCAAAATTTTAAACTACAGAGAATTGTATAACACTGCACTTCACTCGCTATCCAAAGAAATGACGCGAAAGACATAAAACACTCAATTTAATCAGAGTCCTCATCTTCTATGTCAGTGTAAACTTGTAACAAACTAAATTCGTTATTTAATGTGGAATGGCTGCGTGACAATTTTTATTGTTTAAAACGCTATGCGTTGTGTTACGTGCTTGTTACGCACTGTCACAATAACGTGTGGCCAAGAGAATAAGGGCCCTGGGTATATAGTCCTTGAAACTGGCATGCGAAAGCGCTTTAATAATGCTGCTTAGAAGCAGAAATAGGCATTGCTTTGGTGCTGGTATCTGCCCAGACGGACGCTACGTAGAGGGATGAGCTATGAATCAAAAAGCGAACCTCGCCGTACTGTGACACCCCATTTGGGAAACACAAGTACAGCATTGGCGAAGCGTCCATACAAGCCGATTCCTACCGGCTTATCTTTTGTAAATTAATTAAAAATAATAAAAGAAAACCTAATAATATAACTAGAATAAAAATAGTATATTTAAACAAGTAATCTTATACTTATTCAATTAAATTAATACCTCAACGAATATCGTAATCGGTAGTTCATATAAATTGGAAGTGAACTTGAAATATTTCCTCGGGTTCCCTTTTTAAAATTTTCACCCTTCGCCACTGAAGTACAGTTACTGTTGTAAATTAGCAATAAATTAAAATCTTTTATGTGAACTCATATAAAAAAGGACTCTACGTGCGAGGAAAGTGCGATCAGGAAAGAGTAATGATTAGAAGTACGTACAACGAATAGGTACAATTATTTAAATTCCTTAATTAAGATCTAGTTCATTATTTGTATAAATTAATAGATTTTTCAATGACGAAATCACGTATGTAAAAAAATGCGTATATATACCACCAGCCGGCCAGTGAGGGAACCTTGAATTATGATTTCACGAGGAGTCATATCTGTTTATTTCGACAAGAACCATCCATTCTTTAATTATTGTAAATTATTAATAGATTATAATCAAGATCGTTGAGTTGGCCTAAATAAAAAGTTATAAATATATCGTTTTTTTGCACCGAATCTTATGTAGTATCTGTTTCAGACATGGTATAGAGAGGATTAGACTTGAGCGACTACTGCGCTGAGATATCAGGCTCGATTCTCGGGCAATGATATTAGGTTTTTAGCTTAGTATGAGCCCGGAGTCTGCAATTGTGCCTGGGAATTGATAGGCCCACCTCCTACATAGGACCTACGCAACTAGCGAAATGGTGGACTGCCTCCAGAAAAAGGGTAAAAGTTGAAATTATATGTTAAGTGTTGTAGTTTTTTAATGTTAGATAGTTATTTTATTTAAGTTATTATACCTCAGTGGCGAAGCGTGAAGTTTGTCAAAAATGTACTTATGACAAAAATATTGCCTTAGTTAATTTATCGCGGCTAATAAACCTAAAAGGGAAGCCGGTAGGAATCGGGTGCATGGACGCTTCGCCTGTTATACATATTATTGCATTACCTTGTAACTATGTCTTTGTATGGCAGTGCGATTTCAGTTAGAAAACCACCGCATAGGTCTTGTTTCGAAACCTAACACTAGAATATTTATTACAAATGTTACGAGCTTAATGATTTATGACGAATTAAGAGTATCAGATAACCATTTTTACTAACGGTAGCTGGAAATCGGAGTACGGTGTAGACTCAGTTTTGCTGTGCATAAAAATATAGTTAGGTACTTAAAAACATATGTACCAATGCTGAGATCTAAAAGAAATACGGATCATAATTGTCTGAGCCTATCCGCTTCATAGACAAGAGAGTGCATCAGTTTTGCGATACACTTTAGCCGTTAGCTCCTCTTTACCGAATCTGAACATATATATTTTCTTTTAAATACAAACACAATACGTATACAATATTTGCTCGTGGTGGTAGTTTGACCATAATCATAGAGACTATTTTATAAAATTTTGATATTTTTATAATCACATTTTTTTCTGCTACTGACGTTGGCACTTGTAAAATAGAACTTGATAAGTTCATACCCTAGATCGTCGGAAACGAAACTTGCAGGTCAAGTGGACGATTTTTTGTGTCGTATTAAGGAAATACAGTCGAAATTACATACAAACAAAAAGTTTGTATGTAATGTAGTAACTTCTTTAATATAATGACTCATAATCACACCGATTACAGTCGCCATTATAGATGTTTTGAATTGGATTTTTTTCCTCTATTAAATTGATAACCAACGCGGAAGTAAGCCGTGCTGTATCACGTATCTCGTATACATTACAAAAACCGAAGCCTCGCAAGATCTGGCGCAGTTCAGTCACTTAGGCTAAGCATAATTTGGGTTACGCTCCTGTCCGACGGCAGTATGGGATTTGCCGTGGGGTTATCCAATTTGAGGTTCAAGGGGAAGGGGAAGGTCGTTGAACTGTCCACGTGGACGCGAAACCGGATCTTAAGTTGTTTAAAAGGGCTGTTGTGGTGGTTTATTTATTGAAAGCATTAAGTGTTCATGGGCTTTTGAGAAGAAGATTTAATGTTGTTTCTGATCGGACAAGTCGTGAGACTGGAGTACGTACCTATATTAAAATTTAATAAACGAAATGTACCTCAATGTGTATGACATAAAATATATTTTTCAAAACAAAACATTTACTTTTTTATTATGTCAAGACGATCAAGTTTAGATGTCTTCATAAGAATCCATTAGTACTTAGTTTAATATATATAAGTCACACAAAACGGAAAACGAAACCAAAATATTACACAATATGTAGAAGCGGTTTGAGGAATGTCTGATTTTCCATATTCAAACTCAAATTTAAGATTTTTTTTATTTTTAAATATCAAACATTGTAACAGATAAAAGCAAGAAATTTTGTTTTGATTTTGAATTAATTAGATAAACAGGATTATCGACAAGGCTTGACATCCATTTAGATCTCAATTCTATTAACGGCAAAGTTGATAACCACGCATACTCTTAATATAAACATTGGCTGCCCTGTTTCACTTCATGTTTTTGATGGGATTGTACATTACTTGAGATTGTAAATACTTAATCTATTTCATTTACTTTCTCCAAATTCGTCTGCGATAGAGTTAATTTAGATTCCAATCCTAAATTTGAAACTTAATCAAATGTCAAGAGTAAGGCCGCTTATATTAAATTCTGAATAATTCAAAAAAATACGTAAATTACGTGTAATCTGATATCGCAAAATTTTAATCTGTACCTAAAAAATTGATTAAATGACTTGATTGAGATAACAAAGAAGGTTAATCAAAACACTACTGACCTACGGTAATTTATTATTTGGAAAAAAAACATAGTAATTTTAATGACACCGAGTAAAAGGATAGAACGTAAAGCCATGCCAGTATCTCAGAAGGATAAACGAAGATGGAATTAGTTAGAAACAATGTTCTAAGTAACCAGGTGCGTAGCTACTGCCGTGTCAGCAGTATCAATAATACGAGGCCCTCAAACTGTAGGGGCCTCACTTAGACCATACTTAATTTAAACTTAAGCGAGTCCCCAAAAATGTTCCTGGGGGTCCCTGATTTTTTTTTAATATAGGGCTCCTGTGGCTAGCTACGTTACTATCAGTAAACAACCATTACAACTACGTCATTTCATTTACTTTCTCCAAATTCCACTGCGATAGAGTTAAGTCGTGTGATAGTGTACCGTTCAAGGTTTTTAAGATTTCGATGCCAATCCTAAATTTGAAATGCAATAAAATGTCAAGAGGAAGGCCGCTTATATTCAATTCTGAATAATTAAAAAAAACACGTAAATTACTTGTTTTCCGACATCTCAAAATTTTAAACTGCATCTCAAAAATGGTTTAAATGACATTATTGAGATAACAATGAAGGTTAATCAAAACACTACTGACCTACGATAATATATTACTTGGAAAAAAAACATAGTAATTTTTTAGGATTCCGTTGACACCGAGTAAAAGTATAGAACGTAAAGCCATGCCAGTATCTCAGAAGGATAAACGAAGATGGAATTAGTTAGAAACAATGTTCTAAGTAACCAGGTGCGTAGCTACTGCCGTGTCAGCAGTATCAATAATACGAGGCCCTCAAACTGTAGGGGCCTCACTTAGACCATACTTAAGTTAAACTTAAGCGAGTCCCCAAAAGTGTTCCTGGAGGTCCCTAACAAAATTTTAATACAGGGCCCCTGTGACAAGCTATGTTACTATCAGTAAATAACCATCACAACTACGTCTCTACCAGTAAACTATTGTTATAATTGGCTTATAATCAAGATATTGTATTCCGCAAATAAATTATCCGTAATCAGTCGTTAAGCTGCAACTTTTTCAATTCAGTGTTTGGAGTGTGGCACATCGACAAAATAAATTATTAATTAAACTAATTAATTTATTTATGTATGTAAACATTATTACAATAGTGTGTAAAAGTAAACGTAATGCCATTGAGGCATTCTCGTCCAGTCTACCTTCGTGTGAAGGAGATATGAGGCTATCAATAATAATTTCTTATGTTTACACGAATTTTAGATGAAGTTGAACTATTTTTCGGATTTAATCGCGGCTTTCTATATTATTATTTTGTACCGACGTTTCGAAGTCGGCTGTTTCGTGGTCACGAGACTATCAATATTTCGTTTGATCACAACTACCCGTTAAAATATGAATGGGCACAATTTAGTTTAAAACTTCAATTCCTAAAATACTGGCAAGCCTTATATGTAACTTTTTAATATATATCTATAGTTACGTAGGTATGCATAACACACTCTTGACCGTTTTTATTTTAATTATAGTTAGGTGGTTGACATGTGGTTCAAATTTAGAGTCATTATGCAAAATTAATTCTTATGAAAAAATATTTAACTGCTAGATTATGCATGGACACGATTATAGCTGAGATAAAGATTATTTATTATATTACATAAATACATAGTTTGACAATTAAATGTGGTCAAGACTGGATAATTGTTCCATCGTATTTATTAATAAACTGAATTAAGTTCATTTAAATCGATCAAAAATGTAACTTCATTTTAATATACTTCATTGATGTAAGACAATATCGTAAGCTTTTCAGGGAGTTTGTAGCAAAAATAAATAAACTGTTTCGGCCGAGTGAACTCCTTACCTGATGATCCAATTATCCGCGTCGTGCCTTTCATTTGCATGCATTTGATACAATTTTGCAAATATTTTTTTTTTTTGGGTTTTACCGCAGTTTTTTATATGAAAATTTTCTTCCCAAGTTTCGAAACTTTGCAGCCTTCATGGTCGCGAGGCGGACCAAATGACTTTTCTTTAATACATTTTTTTTAATTTAACAGTCGCATACAGATATGCGACAGCAAAACTTAGTTAGAATATATACATAAAAAAGATGATGTAGAATGGATTTTTGATCTTATTGGCTATAGCAGATGAAATGAATTTGAATTAAAAAACGCTTTTCTGAGATATGAGGCCGATAAAGAAACTTATATGTGTTGGAGGTACCGGTTATAGTTGTTAACATTAACATTAATATAATTAGTTATTCTTTTAACATACATTCATATAGTTGCGAGTGACTAAACATACAGCATATTGTACAAGCAGCCACAAAATTAGTGGACCATTTTTAAAATTTATTTTTTATTTTATGAATTTAAAATATAATTTCAAATCGCCTTTCAAATGTTATCTATATACGAGTATATAAAAATGAATCTCTATTTCCCTTGGTCATCGCATCACGCGTGAACGAGTGGACCTATTTCACTATTTTTTTGTTGTTGTGTTTGTTATTGTCAGGATAAGGTTCTTATGAAAGAAATAATTCAAAAAATTGAGCGGAAAATTAGAAAATTTAAGAAAACTTAACCAAAACATTAATTTTATATAACTGTCAATTTGTTTGAAGTAACTGTCAGCGATTAACAGAATGCGCGCTGCAAATTCATAGTTAAGACGGGACAACGTCTGTTGGGCCAGCTAGTTTAATATATTATCTAAAATACAATATTATGTTTGAATATGTAATGGTGTCATGTGTCACCTATCCAGAGCCACGGGTGACTTTCGATCCCACATATTCCAAAATTGAAACAAATATCTGACGCGGGATTCAAATCCACGGCTTTTCATTTCATATTGGCTATGAGGAAGGCCAGTATGTTCGTGATGAAACCCATCCAACTGGTTTTCCGACGGATTTTAAACGCTTAGCAAATATTTTTATAATATAGAAACAACTGATTGAACATGATTGGACCTTGTTTGATTGAAAATTAATGTTTTAATTTTATTACTTAATACGTACTTGTAATTTAGACCCGGTTTATAGCCAGTATTATATACAGCGGCTTTACAAAAGTGGTCTATCTAGCAAACTAAACTGAAGGAAAAGTTTGTCGATATCATTTGATGGACGGTGAAACTATCTGCAATGTGGCTGTTTTATACGAGACTAATGGCAATGTGACTCCACTGCAACTAATGGTAAGTGGATTGACGAGAGATGATTACCCCTCGGCAGTCGAGACAATTATGCCGGTCTGTTGGAACCAGATATACATAGACTAATCCCGGAACGCGACACACCTTGTGTTCGGTGGTCGCTATCCGGGCTGATATAAAATATATCCTACCACCAGCAGATACATATATTGTAATTAGTATTACATACATACATAACATCACGCATTTATCCCCGAAGGGGTATGCAGAGGCGCAACTAGGGCACCCACTTTTCGCCAAGTATGTTCCTTCCTATGATGTGATAGGGGGCGAGCCTATCGCCATATCGGGCACAAATTCTAGACTCCGGGCTGATACTGAGCAGAAAAACCCAAATATCACTTTGCCCGACCCGGGATTCGAACCCAGGACCTCAGAGCGCTATTGTACCGGGCATTCAATACAACTACACCACCGAGGCAGTCCTGTAATTAGTATTAGCTAGTAATAAATCACGAGTGGCATATGGACCTGTACTAATTACTATCTTCCGTCAACCCGCACATGGCGTCCCTGCCAGGATACCGAAGCCCCTCGTCAAATTTTCATTCGGTTGGTAAGGTCAGGGTGGTCTAAAGGACGGAATACCGTCTATGGGGTATATCCGGTTTTGCAATTCAAGGCGTTCTAATCGAAGGCCAGGTTTATTAGCCGTATAGGTGAATATGGGATTTTTAGACTTTTACCTATATGGCTACCAAAGGTGTTCTTGGATTAGATCGTTCGTAATTACAATGAGACGGATTCGCCCTTCTAGACGGAATAGGGCTCCCTGATGTTAATGAAATTTATTTGGTCGGTTGTTGACTTTAGAAATATCTGAGATAATTGCTTGTTGCAACATTTGAATGTTACTTAATACGTTTAGAACGTACGGGCGGCTTGTTTGCGCCTCATGATATTTCATTTACCATAAAAACCCAACATAAAGCCGTCACTTCAAGTCGGGCTTGTATACTGATCGATTCAACCCATACATGCTTTAGAGTAGATATATATTTGTAACATTTTCGTTATTATCGCAATGACATAATTACAAATGAGTCCTTTTCAAAATAGTGAAATCAAGTGGCGTGGTAATTATGTCGAAAAAATTATATTTCAATAGCTTCGGCTACATACTATAGGTATATTATAAATGGTTCTTCGAGGTCACTGAATATATTTAAAAACAAAAATAGTATGATTTATGTCAATAAATAGTTTTTTATAATTAATTAATATTGTCATTAGTGGTTTGGCTAATGAACTGGATTTATAAATGTATTTATATTTCCTTAATTAAAACAGGTAAAATTTATAGAATATGGTTTAGTTTTTTGAACACTAATTTATCTATTTTACAGACTTAATTTATAGTTGCATTCCTAGAATGCTAGTCCAATCGCAGACTTATCTTGTCTGAGAATCAAATCAAATCTTAAAATTTTCACAGCTAATGACTACTACAATAATTTTATAAACAATAAATATGGAGTTCAACTAGTTCAATAATGTCGTGTTTCGAAAAACAAAACTGTTACGTCTGCGAAGAACCTTATCAATTTTTTTAACAAGCCAGTAAACGAGTATGTTTATTACCTACGATACAGAATAATTATGAATTCCTTCCGGCCTTATATTAAAGGAAAAGGGTTTTAGAAATGGTGGAGTTTTTGTGCCCCGAACACATCATGAACACGAATGTATGTGAAAATGTAACTTTGTTAGAGGTAAACAAAGAAACCGCTAAACGGATTTGGATGAAATCTGGCACACGGATGGACTATGTCCTGAAATAACAAACACGCTACTTTATACCCCGGCTTTTGCTTCCGTAGAAAATATATTTTGTATTTTTAATTTCATTTTTTAATCTACAGCATTGATGTCGTACAGGCCCAATGCTCATGACTTAGGCAGTTTTATAGTAGAAAAACCTTTCCGCAGGGCCAAAGCCGTGAGTAATTCCTACCCCAATTTCCCAAACAGATTCGCCTTTTATACAAATATCCACCTAGATTTCCTCAGGTCGTTGCTCGAACTCGGAACTAGAATTATTATAACCGTTATCAGTTCTAATAATTCTTACATTCTACAGTATTATTACGCTGTCTGAATCGTGTATAATGTATGCAAACACAGATTGTTAATCAATCTTATAAAGGTCTTCGACCTCCGAATGTTTATGCGTTAATAATCCTGGATTTACTGGGTTTTTGATTTTTTCTAACGGACTACTCCACTACAGTAAGTGTAGTATATTCTTAATGAGACAGTAATTAAAGGTCATGCGTCTATAAAGACATCCATAAGGAGAATTTTATATAGCATAACTATAAACCTCAGTGTTTTTTATGCATATAATATCCAATTATTGGACTTATAAAATAAATGAAATAATAATGTATAGTTGTATATTTATATACAGGTTTGCTAGCGGTATTATGTTAGTTTAGTTACAACCGGCAATATGTAGAGTCTTTTAATAATAAATGCAATAGTATGTTTTGAGTTTGTTTCACAAGTTTCAAGTAAATTTTATTTCATAGTTATTATATGAAAACGTAATGTAGATGTACTCATTTTATTACCACTTAGTTGGGAGCATAGAATAGAGTGTCTCTTGTCGCTTGTACATTTATTGTCGAGTAGCATTACTCAGAAGTAGTTAACGTACTGTCACTTAGTGGTTTATTATATTATCTGGGGCCTTATTCTCTATCCCGTACGTTTTAACAGTGCGTAACAAGCACGTAACACAACGCATCATGTTTAGGACTATAGAAACTTGGCTTACAGAATACCATTCCACGCACATTTCTCGAAGATAACATGACACGGCCGCGTTACGCGTTTACACTACCATACAGAATGAGGGCCCAGCACTGTATTATAGTTCCATTTTTGGCACGGGTCTCCTCTGCTGATAGGGTGTTAGGTCTTGGTCGACTACTCTGGTCTAGTACAGGTTGTCAGACTTCATATTCCTTAGAAATTCTTAAAAAGATCTTCTTAGGTATGCAGGTTTCCTCTCGATGATTTTGTTTATTAAGTATTTTAAGGTAATTGAAGAGTTTCTATGAACGCTGTAGCCTATATATTACGCATAATAAATTAGAAATGCGAAAGCTCGTAAAATACTATAGATGTTTGTTAGGAGTAAACGCAGAAATCGCTGGACGGATTCGAATGACATTTTCAAAAGCATTAGGTCTATCCTAGATTAAAATATAGGTAATGCTACTTTTTATCCAAGTAGGTAGGTAGCCCCGCATGAAGTTCTTAAATGTGTTCTTTTTAAATAAACAGTGCTGGCGTATAGATAGAACTATGGATGTATAGTGATTCATGGACACTGGCAGCGGGAAAGGCTGTTTACGCGAAAGAAGCCGCGAGTAATACCTAGCTAAAACTTATTTAAATTTCTATTAACCGCTGACTTCTTGTGCTAAGGAGTGCTAGAAAAACTCCTAGTTATACTTTCTTGATAGTTTCATATAGATCGAGATATATTCAACACGCGGTATCATTCGAATTCAAAAGCGCATGGTGATAAAATTGACAAGTATTGAAGATACATTTCCAAAAATCGTTTGTAATATAAGGGATCCCTTTGCAAATTTTTGTTCTAGTCTCATGTTAATGCTGTGTCCTGTCAGTCAGAATTAAAAAAATAATTAACAATACCGCATCGTAATATTTCTGCAAAGCGGTTTTCAAGGATTTCAATGTTACATATTAATTACTATTTATTAAGTTCAAGATTAAATTATGTACATGATTATTGATTTGTTTCATTGAAACAAAAACTACGTAATTAATAGAGAAGGATTTTTATAACATCAACGTATTAAGCTTTATGGCAGAGACAAATAAATTTAGAATCAAATTTAACATTCTTTAATTAACATTGTGAACACATAAAGATTTAACAAGACTTTGAATTATAATGGTATGGAATAAATTGTCAATAATAAAGGAATTTTATTAACGGTTAAAGCCATTATTATGGTATTATTTACGCATAATGTTAAACGCTAAATGTTGACAACGGCTTAGTAAATTTTTTAAGTAGTTACTTTTTTATAATATACACACACACGTCGTGTATTCTCGATGGGGTAGTAAGTTGCAAGACGGAATACACACTGCGGAAAGTGGGTGCATCAGTTGGGCCTCTACCTACTTCTTTGGGAAAAAGGGCGCGATGTGTTTTTTGTTTTAGTATTTATGTGTCACAAATGTCTGTGGCCAACTCTATTGTATGTCTATGCTGATTTATAAGATTGGGTAGTCGATCGTGCATGGCCGAATTTATAATTAGATCAGTCTTCGCTGATTTTCAATCATAATTATTGCGCAACTATTCTTTTAGAAGGAAATATTGTTCACAAGAATCATTTAAATAGTCCAGTTGAATAGGGTCATTAAGAGAGGTAACAAATGGAAATCTCCCCAAAATGGGTAACACCGGACAGGCGGTCGGTCGTAGAAGGCCAAAACTATTTTACGACATGAAAGACTATTGTGCCGATCCCATGCAGTGGAATAGGGATAATGTAATAAAACTGCAACTGGAAAGAAATGTTTATACAATTGTTTGCAATCATAGAGAGAAATATAAAACGAGTAACGTCCTCCAAATCTGATGAAAGGAAGAATATTATTTATTCTTTATTTGATATGAACGCGCGTGTCACGCGGTCGTGTTTTGCATCACACAACTGTTTTACTGCGTTAATATCACAGAACAACGAACTATCCTTAGCCATCTAATTTTCCCGTCGTTCCTATCAGACTTACGATTTCATAACTAAAGGGATAGAACAGAAATATCGTCGTCTCACTTCAACTTTGCGTGCCGTCCTTCTTTAACCTATAGAATAATGTTAAAGTAACGACGTATTCCTCGTAGGCAGTCGCGTATACTGCAACGTTGTGACGTTACGCACGATCGGTAAAATGATCGGGCGGACATTACCGAAGAAAGCGTTCCAAATTCGAATTTGAAATTTCCATTTTTGAATTCCGTAAAAGAAAGTGAAAAAATGGCCAAAAAGTCGGAGGATCCTGAGATGAAAAGTGAATCATCTTCAAAAAAGGGATCCATTTCTTCTGGATCAACAAATGAGTCCTATGTAAGTACTAATATTGTTATCAAATAGTAATAAGAAAGTAGATATTTATACACATAAATTAATGACACTAAAACATTGCTATTCTAAAGCGAACAAGATTTTCAAATTTTATCTTCAAATTACGTTTTTTATTAGTATATACTAAAACATCATGCAATTTAAAAACGTGGTCAAGCTAAAAAGTTTCTTTTATTTTACACCTACATATGCCGACGCAATACCCATGTTGATCAATTATTGTGCAACATTTTTAGTTTGTATATTTAAATTCAAATCATTTATAAGGATTAACTAGTGTTATAATTTAGAATATTTTTTATGCGTTTAAACATTTTTGGATGGTAACTAGAAACATTATGTGACAATAGAGTAAGTAGGCCTTGAAAAAAATTGTTGCGCAAACGTCTAGCGGATACGTTACCTACAAAATACGTACGTATATGAAACTATGATCTTCCAAATATACAATAAGCCGGTGTACAATATATTAGTAATTATGTTAGGTACTTCCACAGTAAAATGATGACATCAAACATTCTAATTGGAGTGTATTTTAACGGAATTTATCTTTTTTTAATTTTGTACGTTCTAAACTTATGTTCAGCTTTTGTTGAACTTTTTTTCATATTTTTTGGTTTTAAAGGTAGACGTTTCAAAGTTTCCAGGCTAATCCTGAACTTTGAGTAACGAAAAATTGTTGTACATATTTTTTATGTTTAAGTGAATATTTAACTTTAATATAAATTGTTTTGCGGATTATTTGCGATGTTTTTTTTAATCTTTACTCCCTACGTTTCTAAGCCTGTGGACTTCGTAGTTTAGTTAAGTAGTTTTAGTTCAAATATTTGATAATTTAACTGTAATAATAAAAAATTGAAAATAACAATTATATATTGTTTAAAATATCAAAATGTTTATTCATTCGTAAGCTCATAACCAACAATAAAAGTTTGTAAGTAGAATAACATTAAATATTTTAGTAACGAACTAATTAAAATTCTTAAATACGTATCGCGCATAGGCCGGGTGGTCTACGAATAGTATTTAAATTGTACCTGTAATTTTATTTACATATTTTCAACCGTTTATATAATTTCATATTTATACTATTATATAAACTTTGTATGTTTGAACGCGTTAATTTTAGGAATTACAGGTTCGAATTAAAAAATATTTAAGTGTTGGATAGCCTATTTATAGAGGAAGTCTAAGCGGAGCATTAATGTAAAATTTCGTAAAAACGGATAAAAATTTATTCCTTTCGAGAAGTTCTGTCGTGTGTGCTGCGTAAACGGTTAAGTTACGCACCTAATACGTATGACGAAATTGTTCTTCTTAAAAAGAAATATAAATAAAAATAAACCGGGTCCCATCGTATCTGTCTGCCTCTTTGAACGCGATAAGCACAAAAACTTCTCAACGGTTTCCGATATTTCTTTATGGAGAGTGAGACCCTGGGAAGGACATAGGCTACTTTAAATCCGGAAAATATATAGCGGGACTTTTAGCCCGTAAACCTCATTCACGCGAGCTAAGCCGCGAACAAAAGCTAGTATTATTTTTATTAATATTTTTGCAAATTCAAATATCTGTATAAATAATTTATATCTTTAATATATTTCTGACAATAGCCACCACCGCTTAACCTTGAAGGCTGGCGTAGCACCGGCGATCTATATGCCTTTGCGGATGTTTGTGGCAATAATTGCGTATCAAATGACTCATTTTTCGAATATCTTTGTTAAAGCATCAGATGGGTTATTAAAATAAAGTGTTACCAAGACATAACATAACACTACTATGTCATAATTGGACGTCGGTATCTGCTCTGTGAGACATTGGTAATAAAGCTTGGAAGGTAGACAGTATACTGAGGCTCCAGGTCCGCGGGCCATACTGCAACCTGCAAAGGAATTTTATGTGGCCCGTACAAGCAAGTTAAAAAACGAGAAAACTATGAGTAGTTCGGCGACCAAAGCGTCCCCCCTTTCTCTTATATTTTACGCAAGACTTATAAGTAATAAAATTAGGAGCCGTCAGTGGGCCACACAAAATGTCTAATTCATTCGTTGGGTTTGACAGTTAAAAATGACGACCAGCAATCTCGCTCGGATGATGATATACTCCCGAGTGTCGACAATAGATCTTAAGACTAGTGAAACCAACATATCCGTTCTATTCACCTCTTAGATGGGGTAGCGATAACGCATTTTTCCCCGCGAAAAATAAATAAATATTACAAAGCCATGATGAAGCTGCATAAAATATGTCGCGCCTTTTATTAATTCATTGAGCGTAAATAAATGTGCTACCTACTCGGGACTTTAGGTGCCTACTGGTTGGTGCAAACAATATATTAAAAAATCATTACCCTTCCTTGTTTCGTCGTGGTTGGGTAAAAATGGAATTAAATGTATGCATCCGACCGCACCTTAATTCACATTTAAATTCATTTTTGTCAGCAATAATGTCGAATTTGTAATAAAATATTCATTAATATATATTTATAGTTCTTGTTTATTTGAAAATAAACATTTGTATATTAATCGATTTAGATACCTAAGATCAGTTGACAACGAGCTGTGAATTATTTCAAATAGAGTAGACAATATTTACAGGGGTATGTGCAAGAGAAATAAACTATTTACGTCATTTTATTCAATAATTCAATAAACACGATATATGTACCTTATTATGGGTAATCGAATAGAAATGTCCCTCAGAATTAAACAATGAATCCTACACCATTATAAGTTATTCTCAGTCTATTAATACATGTATGCATGAAGCATGAATGTTACTAGACGGTTTTTTAACTTTACTTATATACACGCAACTCTACGTTTACTCTTATTTACGGTCTACATAGAGCTGTCTAGCTTTACGGAAAGACACGCACACATTTTACTATTCACAATTAGTACTAAAATCTCATCGTGTCTTGAAGCTCATTCCGCGTAGATCGGACCGTCAACAGCTAAAAAAAAATGTATGATTGTAAAATGTAGGTATATATTGCAACTTTATTTATTCATTTATTAGCACTGCCACATTGTACATATAATAACAGTTACACACAGTTACACTAGTTTTAAACAATAATTATAGTCACTGATATGTACAAGTACGGCGTTCATAACATCCTCCACAGCACTCAGCGAGTAGCATATTTTTATGGTTCCTCAAAACGGTACACATAATATTAATAATACTTTGACTTTTCGGAGGACTAACACCTCAGCCTCCCTTCATGACCTTAAAGGGTGCAAGTCTTCAAAACGTCGGGAGAAAATTAGATAAAACCCGAATGATCACTTATTTCAATGTCTAACATTCTCGTAAACATAAGAAATCATAATACTAGGTGTTGTTCATGGCTTCGCCAACTTTAAGAACCATTACCACTTCAAAGTCTGTTGTACTCATAGCGCCTTCTGTATCCCGCGACGCATTCGAAGGCATCCTTAAGGTTATTTTTTTTTATTGCTTTGAATGACGAGACGAGCTTGCCGTTCGCCTGTTGGTAAGCGATACGACCGCCCATAAACAGTTGAAACGCCATCCAACACCTTGAAATACAAAATATTGTTTGGTATTCCCTGCGCTCGCCGTAAAATGTTAAGTCTCATTATGTCCAGTAGTTACACTGGCTACAATGTCGTTCAAACCGGAACACAACAATAACTACACACTGTTGCTTGGCGGCAGAAATAGACATTGTGGTGGTACCTATCCAGGCGGACTCACGCATATGTGTGCCTACAACCAGTAAAATTAAGAAAATAAATTTAGAAATGGAATCAAAGTTTGTTTTTTTGTACACCAGCACGGCTAAGTGATTTCACTGCACTTGATGGTAAATGAAGTGGGGTTTAATAGAATGTCGACTGAGAGATGATTACCCCTTGGCAATCGACACAATTATGCCGGCAATTAAGTTGGAACCCGATATACACGGGATGATCCCGGAACGCGACACACTTACGTGACCACTACGGGGATTTTTAACACCTTGTGTATTTTCTTTCAGATATAAAATATATCACCAGCAAAGCGTCATTTGTAAATTATGGCAAAAATATTATAATGCTTACCTACGTCGTTTCCTTTATCTAATGCGAATTTAATTAGCTAGTTAAGTAGATAACCTGCATTCTATATATACTCGTATTGTCATGATGCAATAAATATTTGTTAATGGTTTTCATTTGGAGCATTTGCGTCAATGTAAATATCAGTTCATTTTTATTCATTAGTTTTTCATCTTGTTTTAGACAAATATATCTACATGCATTTATATAATTGAGCTTGATAATATTCAATTCGTATTTTTTGCGAAACAACACAACAATGGGCCACTGTATAATACTGGGCTAGTATATTTGAAATGTACATATAGCATGAGCCTTCTTGTGACTATTTTGATAGAGAAGTTTAGCATGACAACGTTTAGTGTTTCAAGCGGATTGAACCTTACTTCCTACCTTACTAAAATTATCATTGCGAACAATTTAAAAAAAAATTGAATATTCATTATAAGTAAAGCAGCAACCGCTGAACAGCTTTAGATGAAATTTTGCATACGGATAGACCATATCCTGGTTCAATATAGGCTACTTATTATCCTGGCAATTTGCTCGCGTAGGAAATATTTGAATTTTTTAATATGATTCTTATATACATGTCGCCGGCATAGTTGAAATGGCTCTATATGTAGCTACCGTGACGTAGACTATAGCGAAAGGGGGTAAGGCTTGAGCAATAGTGTTTTAATATAATCCTTAATCTAGCATTCCAAAAAATCTACTGTGACTGATATTCAAATATCATTCATGCGCCAGCACCTCAATAGATGTGACCTACGCTAACTACATTTATATTCCAAGTCATTACCTTGATGTTTTATTTACAATACGCATAAAAATTAGTGTTCATAAAGTGCAAAGTTGAGTGCGCGCGTCAGTTCGAGTGCCTGTGGCAGCCTTGTGATAAAGTCCCGATGCATCTCTTCCAAAGATCGCAGGAAAACGTCCAAAGTTGTCATGGAATACGTTATATGATGAAGGTAATTTTAATTGAAAAGGCAATCCCTAGTGTATTGAATCCTTAGTGTATATTTGAAATTGTATTGAACTATTGTTCTCTGAATTTACATTATAACGTGAGCACTAGTTTGGTCATATTATGGAGGCAGTTAATCAGTTTAGAAAAGAAAATTCGATAAAGAGTTGATTAATTTAATTGCGATCTTCTTTTGATACGATTTAAATATAATATTTTTTTTTAATATTAAGATCATAATTTACACGCTTTAAAACAAAGCTTCTTGTGCGATATCTGTTTGAGAAAACATTCATGTTTGAGAAAACAGATATCGCTCAAGAAAGCTTTGGTTTTAATTTAGAAATATCGCTCGTGTTTTGATACATATTCCTAACCAGATATTTCTTAAGGTTTCAACCGCGCCAGAAATGTATTCCTAAAAGAAAATCCTAAAGTCCTAATCTCCATTATTTTTCCGAAATAAAATTATGCGGTTTCTTTACGTACCGAGTCGTGTGCTGAACATCCAAATCCGTTAAAAGCCATTGCGTAAAAATTTGACTATAAATATCTTCTAAATTTCATCTTTATAATAGTAGTAGTGTTAATAAGAAGTTTGACTGCCTCAGTGGCGTAGTTGTAAGTGTACACGGTACAAGTACGACTGCCGCGCTGAGGTCCTGGGTTCGAATCCCGGGTCGGGCCAAAATAATTGTGACTGAGTTTTTCCATCTTAAAAATTACTGAGTCGCAGCTCGGAGTCAGGAAGTGGGCGGTGTGATACCCCCGTGCCTCGGAAAGCACGTAAAGCCGTTGGTCCTGCGCCTGATCTCTCTCCGGTCATGTCGGATTGCCGTCTCACTGGACTATGAGAGTGAAGGAACAGAGAGTGCACCTGTGTATTGCGCACACACTTGTGCACTATAATATCTCCTGCGTACCTGGCTGATCTCCGTCGAGATTGGCCGCCGTGGCCGAAATTCGGCTAGGAGGGATTCATTCAGTGTTAATAAGGTAACGGAACCCGTGGAGGCCCACCTATTTTAAAATATTCATGAATCGTTTCACCAAAAAAAAATATAGAAAAACCTTTGCTTGAATTGCAACATATTATTAAATTTAATAATAGAGAACTAAATAGCAATCGTAGTATGTTTTTGGCTTACAAAAAAAAAATGCGTGGTGAGAATTGTTAGGAACCGGGCTCCGTTCGGTCACATTACCATATAATATTAAAAAAAATGTCCTATTTGCAGGAGCTGTCTACAGCAGACGTGGTGTTTGTTGACAACAAGAGGACGGTTTCCACCAAGTATGACCCTCTGTACCCTGAAGTTGAGGAGGTTTTCGGAGTGCCGCACGCGCCCATGCCGTGTACTCTCGTGTGGCGTGACCTGATGGTCCATGTGAAGGTCAAGAGAGGGAAGCTCAAGCGCATCATCAATAATGGTAAGGGAATCATTTAGAAAATAGACGATTTGTGATATGACGTTCTAATGTTTATAAGTATTGTTAATAACTTATTATAAACCTAATCTTAAATAACTGGTATCCAGAGTTTGATAACTAATGTCCATAGTAATGAGGTATATTTACGAGAGGCTTAAAGGAATGTTTTGCTGTTTAAACCCGCCATAGTGGCACACATAGAGTCTGATACCTAATTTCCAATATAATGAGGAATATTTGCGAGAAGCTTAAAGGAATATGTTTTGATGTTTAAACCCGCCATAGTGGCCCATATAAGTGTGTCGCGTTCCGGGATCCACCTGTGTATATCCGGTTCTAACAGGCCGGCACAGTTCCAACAAGAGATGATTACCCCTTGGCAGTCGAGGTGTAATCATCTCTCGTTCAGTCAACATTTAGTCTCCGTCAGTCGACAATGTATTGGACCCCACTCCACTTACAATCAGATGCAGGATCACTTTGTATGCTCGAATAAAAAACGTATATGTTTCAACATACAATTTTGTCACTAATGAAATGGCGAAATATAAAACATATAGTTTTATGACACAGTATATTATTAACACCTAACCTTGATATGTTTGTTTAATTTACCTCTAATTATTATTTTATTTACATTAGAATATATTAGTTTTCAGAAAGGTAGGTCATTGCTTTAACAATCAGACCTAGGTTTGACCTTCCAGTTTATTAATCTGTTCGTAAAAAGGATCATAATATAATGAAAAGAATTATAATTAATCTATATGTTAATGATGACTGCCAGGTTCGCGGGAAATATTACAGTGCTCAAGTGTGTGTGCAATACACAGGTGCACTCTCTGTTTCTTCACTCTGATAGTCCAGTGAGACGGCAATCCTATGAGTGTGGGCATAGGCGCAGAACCAATGGCTTTATGTGCTATCCGAAGAACGAGGGGATCACACCGCCAACTTCCCGAATCCGAGCTGCAACTGAATAGTTTTTAAGATGCAAATACCCAGTCTCATTTATTTTTCGCCCGACCTGGGATTGAAACCTAGGACCTTAAACTCGTACCGCGTACGTGTTTTTACTACGCCACCGAGGCCGTCGTCAATGGATCAATTTAATACGGATTATAATATTATAAATATCATATTCCTTTAACGTGATTTATATCTTTTTTTGTATTTATTCGAAAGTGTTTTTTAATTATTATTCAATAATGACGTAATTGCTTGACGCGCCTTGCATCTCTGAAAATAGCATTCTCATAAATAATCAGATTTCCATTCGCTTCTAAATTTTTATTAAAATGAATATCTCAACTAGATTTATAGTTTTTTGTATATATTTTAATCTTTTCTATTATCGTTTACTATTGTAAAAATGTTTGTTCACCTCGGCCCCTGTTTGATAATTTCTCATTTGTTCGCAGTTTCGGGTATAGCAAAGCCGGGCACACTCGTTGCACTTATGGGCCCCAGGTGAGTTAACAATACAACATAATAAGTATCGAATAGATAAAAATATGTTTTAACAATAACGTTTTAAACCTAAAAAAAGAAGACTTAGGGCCTGTTTCACAACTTTTAAATGTTACTTGTCCTATAAATAAGCTGATCAAATACAAACACACTCTAATCTATGCTCCAAATAATTGGTAAGGTCAAGGGGCAATATTTAGCAATTACTAGCGTTTTAATCGAAGCACAGCTTTCATATGTGGTTTAGATAAGAGATTTTTGGGACTTTTTTTTATCTATACGACTATCAAAGCTTTCCTCCGGTTAGAACGATGTTGACAAAATAGATCCCCCGACCTAAATAAAATGGCTAATGTTCACTCTAGCAGTCTTACTAATAAATTGGTCTTACGGTTAATCAATTGCTTTGCCACCGATTACCAAAAAAAATACTTATAAACTTGTTTTAGCGTTAAGCATTGCTTAAATAGCTGTCAAAATTAAATATCGTCTGTGATTAAAAGTTTAAGAGCAGATTAGTCAAGACGTAATTAAGCATAGCATCGCGATTTTTTTTTATAAATAAAACTGTAGATGTTTAATACCTTAATGCGATAACTGCAAAAAAAAACCTGAAACTTATGAAACAGGCAATTAGGATAATGTGTTTCTGCCTGTTATTACGTTGAATAATAAATGTTAATACCTTTGCACGTTTATTAGACGTAAATAAGTCGTTTATTCAGCTATACATTTATTCTATTCTTTGCCTATTATAGCCATCATTGATATATCCGGATGCAAATTACCCAATAGAGTCGATGAAGGTGAGCGACATCTTCTGATAGGGAGCTATATTGCCTATTTACATCATGTTTGTATCTCCGAAGAGAGGCAGAAGTGTAACTATTTCACTGAAGTTATTTCCATGGCACGTGATAAAGACCTATTATAATTATCGGTTAAAATTTCCGAGCCCAGCTTGCATTATATTGCGAATCAGTAAACTTCACAAATATCAATAATTTTAACTAGGTATCTAACCTACGCCTTAATGAATTGAAAATTAAAGGTTATACTAGAGACCAATGATAAGATTTTATAAGCTTTTACATGAGGCTTCGCCCGCTTCAATGCTCGTCGTACAACTCAACTTCTTATTCTGTACACACAAAACTTAGTTTTACTTAGATTATGATATTATATATTACTATTCTAAGTAATATAAATACTAATCTATGAAAAAATATTTGTTACAACTAAATTCAGAAACCTATAAACGGATTTGGATATAAATTGACACGTATACACTATATCCTGGAATAACAAATACGCAATTATTATCGAGATGATTTGGTACGCGAAGCCTTGAGCAACTTCTAGTTAATAATACGAGTATATATGTATGGGTAGTCCAAATGCATTAAACATTTAATTTTATTCAAATATTTTCGAAATCTTTTACATTTATTCAAATCCACTAGTATTCGATTTCATCAGGGTGCTAATTGGACGGTAGCTGTTTTTAGTTTTTGACTTATCGTATAACTGACCTAACCTAACTGAATTTTGATTAGCACGATCGATATAATCTTTTAGTTATTCAACATATAAATATTGAGTAACTAAAACATTCATTCCATGTCGTTTTTAATACATAATTTAACCTTGTATATTATAATTTACATATTTAGAGATATATTTATATTTGAACACATAATTATTTACAATCTACTTTATATGAAGCTGAAGTTTTTGTTTGAACGCGCTAATCTTAAGAACTACTGGTTCGAGATAATTTTTTTTTTTTATTGTTGGATAGTCCATTTATAGAGGAAGGTTATATGTTATATTACACCCAATTTACTTCCAGATTAGCTCATAGGTTTTCAATTTAGAGTAAGATAGACTCAGGCAATCAACACAGTAAATAATACATTCCGTAGAGAAACCGCTAAGAGTGTGTGAAAATAGTTACAGACACAACCACTCCGATACCGCGCTCCACATACTATCTCTCGTTTCATGTTACGCATGTTACCTAGATTACTATCCTATTGAGAAATTTGAAGCGTACAATGTATGTTAAATTGTCGTCTTTTAGTGTAATTGGGTTGTGATGGCGGTACTGTTCGATCGTTAAGCCAGAAAAATATTGTGTAGGGCTCAGTGGCGAATGGTGAAATTTTTCGAAGCCGCAGAATATGTAATATTAATTATAATTCGATTTTGGGCCACTGTGCTATAAATATTCATTATTTATTAGCGAATAATATCATTTATTTTATTAGTTCGCTTACATATATTAGGAAAAGGAAGCCGCTATTAAAGGCGAAGGGTCCATATAACCCGATTATTGCCGGCTTTCCTTTCTTAATTTATGTAAAATCTAAGTATCATTAGAGCGATTTGCGGACGAAATGTATGCATATTAGTACCTATACTATATTGCGTCGGGTTCTCTTTTGTAAAAATTCACCCTTCGCCACTGGCCGCTAGGCATCCGTTTATATAGATCCTTCGTTATCAGTAGGGCTTTCGAATGTTGTACGCGAGTTGACTGGAGTATTATTTTGTGTACAAATGCTTAGTTGTTCTATATAAGATGTAGAAATAACTCGGTGGACCATTGGGTTATAATATGCGTTTCTGTCTATCATATTTGGTAAACAGTCTATGTTTTATATATAAAGGATTAAAATCTTATTTAAGTATAGGTAAGTAGTCCATAATAATAAATTGCTCGATTCAACATTTCGTATGTCGGTAGCTTGCATCCGATTATATAATGTTAGATAAATAATCAGATATATCGCTTAAAGGTAGATGATAGTTTTAATGACCAACGGATCTACTGAATCCATTTTAGATGCTATCATATATATTATATGATACCATAGCACTTTCTCTTATATTTTATATGCTTTTTCCACGAAAATTATACTTAAGATTATGCGATATTTCGACGCGATAGTGTTAGCCATGTGCAAACCAAATGCAAATATATTTCAAGATCTGTGCTTAGAATGACAATCATCTCTGTCCTGTGATTTATACTATACAGCTGATGCCAATCTTATTATAGGTTTGAAGATAATCATTCCCATGAATCATTGCAATTCTATGCTACTGTTTTTAATATAAACAATAAGTGTGAGCGTGGACGGGTAGTCAAACTTATCTTCAATGGAATGAGAAATCGAAGGAAAAATTCAGTACGTCTTACGGCATATATGCGTGTGTAATTTCCACGGACGCGACGCTTAGCCATCGTTGGACGCTGTATCAACCGAGACTGTCAGTTTTCTTTGTGCTGCTATTCTATAGCTGATTATTTTACCGGATGTGAATGTTAGATACTTTAACCGCAAAACTTCTTATGATTCAAAGCAGTCCGGTCATAGAGATCGGCGCTATGTTCATTTAATTTAGTCATCCATGAAAGTACACACGTGGCGCCACTTTCCGACGAAGCCGCGAACATCTGGGGACAACTGATCAAGATGACAACTGATACACGAAACGTGTATTACTTACGCGACAACCACAACCACTGTGTCAAAAGTGGCTGACTAAGAAGTGAAAGTAAAGGAAACCAAATTTAATTTGTTTTACAGTGGCGCCGGGAAGACCACGCTGATGTCAGCGCTGTCCCGTAGAAGTCCAGGTGAGGAGTTTTTAAAAATTAATGACAGGACGAGCACGCCGCTCGCCTTATAGCAACTAATACCGCCCATAAATGATAACAAAACCATAAAGATTTGAATTATAAAGTCCTGCGTGGTACTCCACTTACTCATTCACACTCCATACTCCCTCCAAGATGTTAAGTCACATAAGTCTTAGTAATAACGTTGATTTAATGTCTCTCACACTGGAACGCAACGGTGCATGCTAATTGTTACTTGACGCTAGAAATTGATATTACTTTAGTGCCCAAACGGCCCCTCGCATATAAATACATACTACTAATATTTTCTCTATTATCTAATAGTTTGAAATGAGCTCTACCTAATGATTTATGTTTACGCGAATGTTAGACGTTACAATTAAACAATTCTTTCGGATTTTATCGCGGTTTTAATATTTTAATTACCTCTCCGAGATGGAGCATGAGCTTACCTTTGTATTGTTTTGTTCAGCAAACAGTTACAGCAGCTGGACGATGAATTGGGTAGTCGATTCTCAGTTTTTTCTATTTTAAAAGTCACACCTTAATTGACTGAGATTAAAATGTATCCCCAATAAATAATTTACACTAGGTATCACCCACACCATAGGACGGAAATAGGTTTGGTGATCCGTGCGATAGTATCTTTGTCTTTATTTAACAAACATGTAAGGTGCGCGATGTTTCACGTTATGTAAATATGTTAAAATGCGAGAAACCAACAAAAATTCCAACAGCTTTTTAAAAATAACATAATGTGATAAAATCGAAAATTGTAAGAATAATAATAATTTCAATATTTTTTAAAATATATATGTAAAAATGTAAAAACGCAACTTTAAAATAAAGAGAATTGACATTTCAAAATAAGATGGTATAACATTTATATATTACTAAAATTTAAATACGAGAACTGTGCCTGGATAGTGGATACACCGACATAATTTTTTGTTTTTCTTGTTTTAAATGTGTCGTGTTTAGTAGGTATTTATATTGAAGCTGCGCTTTTATCTTTATACGTGGAATATAGAGATAAAAGCACAGTATATTATTAATATATTACGTATTTTATATCGTGAAAACGATGTGCATGAATTATTGAAATTTATAAATGATGTAAATATTTTGTGGTAATTTTTACTGAACAGGCTTTTTTTCTAACACGAAAGAATAGTTTTACTGCACCTGATGTAGTTTAACTCGAGAGGTAACGAAAAATAACATTATAAACCAATAATATTTACAAATGCATTCATTTTCATCTATTTCGTGATTCAGTAACGTATATCGCTGTCGTGTTTTAAAATTTGCTTTTTCTGAACTTTTTATTCCAACGGTTCCAAAACTGCTTCATGGTTCTTACAAGTTTAAAGAGGCATTTAACAAGATAAATGATTTCATAATATAAGAAATAAAACAGAAAAAAACATACATCAAAATATATAAAAATGAATCCCTATTTCCTTTGGTCACGCCATCACGCGTGAACGGCTGGACCGATTTCACAATTTTTTTTGCTGTGTTTGTTTGTTCAATTCAAAAAATTGCGCGGAAAATTAGAAAATTTAAGAAAACTTAACGAAAATATTAATTGTAATATAACTGTCAATTGTTTGAAATAACTTTCTGCGATTGACAGAATGCGCGCTGCAAATTCATAGTTAAGACGGGACAACTTCTGTTGGGTCAACTAGCATTACAATAATTACAAAATTACAATTAATATGCATTCCATTCGCAAAATCGCGCACCGCCATTCGCAAAACGAGACAAGGCATAACGCGTACTAATTATTTGCCATACATCCCTCTTTATCTCGTTATATTAAGGATTGCGATCAAGATTGTAAGCCTATTTTTCAATACCGATATTCGTTGAAAACTTAGCAAATCTTAGGTCTATATTTTAACTACGTAACGCATTATATGCTAAACCAATAAAATTCTAAAGTTATTGAGATCGAATGCGTAACAATTATGAATTCTGAAATGATAGATAGTAGGAAAAATTTTAAATTAAATAATATTATAATTTAATAAAAATTGAAATGCACCTTGAACGCTGTAAAATTTATTGACCCTGCCATTTTATATGAATATTAGCAAATCATTGAATGCACTTCCACGAATTATTTAACATTTACAATTATCACATGATTAAATATGTATCTTTATCTCGAACCAGGAATAATCTACTTATATCTTGTTTTGTTTTTATTTATACCATTTATCTATGACCGCGTCTACAAAAAAATTACAATCTCCAATTTGTATATCATGATTTTATCTTTCAAAAAAAGTTGTATGTCTTAAACCAAAATAGCTTTTATGCCACTAAATATATTTATTTATTCAAAACAAATTTGCATTTTATTGGTAATTTTACATATTTAATTTTTTAATAAACGAAAATGTGCTACAACTAAAAAAAGGACTTACAATTTTATAACTTGAAAATAATAGTTAGTTTTAAGTTTTAACTATATAAGTTTCAAATTTATTTTGAGTACCTTCTATAACAATTACTCTATTTTTAATAAAAGGCATAAGGAAATAAACAGTACAATGGGTCCATGTTACGACTCTGCTTGCCCCTTAGCAATACACATATTATAAGAAGTTAAAATTACTTTCTTAAGAAGCTTTTTTTACAGCCGGTACAGTGATGGACGGCGAGATCTCCATGAACGGACGACCGCTAGGTGACTTCATGCATCAAGAGAGTGGATACATGCACCAGGACGACCTATTTGTGAACAATCTTACCGTACTGGAACACCTCACTATCATGGTAAGACTAACTGGAAGTAAATTCAAAAGTTTAACTCTATAATCATTTTATATAAAAGATGTTACATTTTAAAACACGTGACATAATCGTGGACCCTGCGTGCGTGGCAAAATTTTATTAAAGTGAAGTAAATTTGAATTGTTATTTCCGTCATTGTTATGATCGTTGTACTAATTCGATTCTTTACTTATAATTTGTTAATAGTAGTAGGTCGATTTGAAGACTGGTTAGTACGCCGCCCTCATCTTCCTAATCCGTATTCATTATCTTTTTTGCTGGCAACACTTAAAGATTCTTTTTGTATTGTAGGCGATGGCTACATAATACTACACTTCGTTGATTTGTAAAAATCGGATCCGTTTTTCCCGTTTGCTAGCTTGGGCAGAAATGTACTTACAATTGTATTTTTGTCCAGGCTCGTCTCCGCATGGACAGGCGCACGTCCACAGTGGCTCGAAAGAGGCGCGTCAACCAACTAATGAGGCAGCTAGCTCTCTACGACTCCAGATTTACCAGGATCGGCGGACTGGACGAAGCCCAAAAGACACTATCTGGAGGAGAAAGAAAAAGGCTAGCGTTTGCTACTGAAGTGAGTATACCGCCTGCACGGACCCTTTTTCTGAGGGTTTTAGCGTAAACGTTCTCTAAGCCACATAAAGCAGTGCCGTAACTAGACTTTTATTCGCCTGGTGCGACCTTATATCTAGGTCTAGTTGCTTCTTTATCCCATGTTTAGGCTTCACTGGCAGCTCCCTAGTTCCACCACTAAGCGAGGAGCTTTTAGGCTGCACGCACGTCTCTCTTACATATTTCTGCCAGCCAATTATTATGGCTCAGTCCAGTTGCGTTTTTACTATTAAGTTGGTCGATACTATGTTACCCAAGGTCACTGTCTGGTAGATTCAATGTGGTTCCAAGGTACATTTTTTATATTCAAAACCGCATTACTATTTTTTGTCGTTGTGATGTATTAAACATAATAATTATGCGTGTTGTTTGAATGGATCAGATTCTTTAGAACTGTCAAAATAAAAATGGGCGGATATTATGTTTTATAGTATTATACATATTGACAATAATTAAAATATGTTTTGTATTCAATTTTTTTTTTAATAGGTTTCGCCGTACAGCGATATTGTTACTATTCGTGTATAATCTGGGATCAAATGAATATCGAACTGAAATACATCGAACGCTGTTTAATATCTATAACATAATATGCATTATACATTGGTCATTATTAAATATTCAAAGATAATTTGATAATATCAAAAGGAAGTGACACGATTATTCAAGTATTTAGGACCATTAGAAGCCCTAAATAGGCAAAGTATTTATATAATTAGCTTAAAACCTATCCAATTTCAATATCCAGCAATAGAATTATAGGCTGTAATGCCTGCCTTAATCTTTTCTTTTTCTTTGTTTACCGTAATCCTATCTTGTGGAGGTAGGTCAAATCCCCGCCGTCTAGTAATTAAAAAAAACTCGTGAACCTTTATTTACACATTAGACTTTATACAGTTCATATAACAAACAACGTAGAGATAACACGCGCGCTATAAATGTAAAGCTTCGTGTATTTACAACTGTATGTACAATTCATACTTTTCTAATCATACATTAGCCCCTCACCCCCTTCTGCCTTCTTTCCTTAACCATCCGCTGCCGGCGCTTGTGAACCAACCACATTTTGATAAAATCTCAACTACTCCATTCGACGTTGAATAGTTTTTTTTTATTACTAAAAAGACACACATAGACATTTTGTATATCGGTAGAGGTGCAACCAGGCTTTCCCTGTGTGGTTTGTTATCCAAATTTCTTTGCTATTTTCGAAGAATTATTATGTGGAAAAGACATTAAACTGTATAGTTGAGAACTCTTTCTTGTATGGTAAAAAATTTGATGTTCGTGTCATGGTCAGTAACTTCTTATAGTGTAAAATAAATTAACCTTACGAACGTGAAACTTCCCAATAAAGCTTTTACAGATTTATTGCTTAGATTCAAACCTAAAATCTCATGTTTTAGAACCGGTTGCATTTCGTGAGGTCATCATATTTTTTGTGCATGTCTCTACATATTGACACAATAATAAGTCATAATATGCGTTTTGATGGTTTGTTTCTACCAGAGACATTAAACAGTATAGTATTATTAATTTTTTTTTCTACGCACATAGTTTCTTGCGATGTAGGCGGTTACTATCCGTTTTTTGGCATGTCTTTTACTTAAATCATAATTACCTGTTGCGTAAGAACCTGTTATAGTATGTCTGTAATATATTTTGTATTTAGAAAAAATACTATTTAAGACTTTTAATATGTTTATTGACCGTGGATTTTGTTTGGTTTTATGGGAAGAATAACGAAGCCAGACTTGTGTTTAAATAAATATGTGGTTAACAGGCTACATGGCGTAACACTAAAGTAATATGACAAACGAATGATTCAAAATTAGGTAGTCGCACATTCTACGTTACTTTTTCTAAGTTTATATAGAGATTCTTGAAAGTTTATCTTCTAAGATTCGCCATTTTTGTGCTTTCTGGCAATGAGGAAAATAAGAACAAAATATTTCTTTAGCATATCTATAACACATTGCTGAGCTTATATGCATATCCCGAAAGCGACAGATGATGATAAAGGAAGAATAAAATGTATTTGTATGTAATGAATTGATCATTATTCGTAAGCAAATAGTTGTAAGTTATTATTAATGTAACCGGTTTATCATAATCATACCAATCAAAATAAATCAATATAAATCAGCCTAGAGTCTGAATTTTGTGTCCGATATAGCGATTGGCTCGGCCCCTATCTCATGAAACGGAACAACCGTAGCGAAAGGGAAAGCCTGGTTGCACCTCTACCGATTAATATACAAAATGTCTATGTGTGTCTTTTTAGTAAGATTATTAATAGCAATAACCATTCACAGCTCCTCACAGATCCAGGGTTACTGTTCTGCGATGAACCAACGACAGGATTGGACTCTTCATCAGCGCAGAAGCTGGTGTCGTTGCTGCGGGCCAGTGCTGCCCAGGGGAAGACAATAATATGCACCATACATCAACCCTCATCAGAATTAATGGCGCAGTTTGACAAGCTAGTGTTACTGGCTGAAGGCAGAGTTGCCTTTGCCGGCGATGCGTCCGCGGCTTTGAGTTTTTTTGAGAGGTAAATGTGAATTTAAAAATTGAGTGTTTTTGATTTGTATATTTTTTGAAGTAATGCCACGGTCGTACAATATTATATCATACTGATGTCATAATTGTCTTCGATGATTCATTTCTAAAATAAATTCTTTTGATATTGTTAATACATGAATGGGCAGATAAATTAATCAAACCCAATAAATATTACTTATCATGAGGGATGTTATGGACATGAAATTTCGGATATGGATATAGGAATAAAATTATATCGGTTTCGGATACGGTTACGGATCTGTAATAATTTCGAATTATCCGGTAGTTTCGGATAGTTTCGGTTACGGATATTAGATTAAAGTAAAATAAAAATATTATGTAATACAGTACGGCGACGATTACTAACTATCGTTCGTCATTTTATAACGGAAAACTTTAGCCCGAAAAACTTTATAACGCGGGCGGAGCCGCGGGCAAAAGCTAGTATACTATAAAAAAATACTATTTATGAATGAGGTTATGTTATGATTAAAAATAACAAACAAACTATACAAAATTCACGTAGCGCGTGAGCGGTGAAACAAAAACTTGTCGGAACATATTATCCGTAACTTATCCGAAACTTTTTTAACGGATACGGTTACGGATATATTTTTATTTCGGATATCCGATAGTTTCGGTTACGGTTACGAAGCTCCATAACATCCCTGCTTATCATCATTCGACCTGTTTCCAATATATGTTATCTATTTATATTATATATTTGTTAAAACATGCATAGCTTATTCTTCTTACCAATGCAATCATAATCTCAGTTTGTTTTTTCCGTGATGTGGTATGCTATAAAGGAATACACCAGCTCAACAAATTCTAAAGCTATTCTATAACATCTTAGGTCGTTGGATTATTGAGCAATTGTGGCTCATTGAAACGATCTAGAGCATACTTCGACCCCAATATAGCTTCCGATACGTAGTACATACGTATAGTTATGTCTGATGCTCGACCTTCGTGGATGTTATTTAATTGTAAGGGCTTTTAGGGCTATTAGTTTTATAGGCGTAATAAATAAATAATTAATCATTCGTTTTATTATGCCTATGAAATGTTCAACAAAAATGTATATATATTTGTTTAACGGAATTGTAAGGCTATTGAGAAATCAAAATTTTATAAGATAAGGAAATAAAATTATTTTAAATAAATATTATCTGTTTTTTCCTATGGTTATTCCGATTTTATTTATGCATGAAGCCATATTAAAATCCTAAATTCTACCGACAGTCTTGTGTAAGATATGTCAATTTCTCAATAATCATTAACTAAAATATTAATTTATTATTTCACATAGTGCAGTCACCTCGACATTTAAAGTATTATATATATATATATAGTATAATTAAAACCGAGATAAAACAAATTTAAAACACTTTAAGGCCTGATCAAATTATTTTTTGAGCCATGACATCGATGTATTTTGCGAGCCTGCTTTTATCTTTCTTGACACCGTTTTACACTTAATTTTATAATTTATTTATTTTTATTTATTATGCAATATAATTATTGAGCAAAATTAAGGTCACGGAAAATTCTTAAATCACATATATAAAAATAATTTTATTTGAAAATAAAAACAATAAAATGGTACTTTGTCACTATTTGGACAAAAAATTCCGGTTTTCCAAATACTTTACTTATCTTGTGAAAACTATTTTGCCATAACCAACCCTCGTTACTTCTAGTCTTGGCTACCAGTGCCCCATCACGTTCAACCCCACAGACTTCTTCATCAAGATGTTGGCGTTAACGCCAGGGTCAGAAGGCGCCTCTCGTCTCGCGATCAAGAGCATCTGCGACAGGTTCGCCGTCAGTGATGCTGCTAAGGAACTGGATATGGAAATCCAGCTTGAATACCACTTGATGGGTAATGAGATTGAGGTATGTTGAATTTATTGGTCGATAAACTGCGAGTACAATATACGTAGGAGTACATTACATTGCAATTTGCATAAATATAACTATAATACTATATTTTTTATTTTTTAAGCCAAGCCAAGTGTCTATCAAACAAAAATGTGTGTTCTTTATCTTTAGGATGAATAAAAAAAAAAATTATATGTCCGTAAAGGGTAGCCAGAACACAACTGGTGCATCCACTTTTTGCTGTTTTCCCTTTCATATCCCGTGATTGCGAGCCTATCGCCATATCGGGCACGTATTATAGACTCCGAACTGATACCGCGCAAAAAATCTCAACTTTGCCCGACCCAGGAACGAACCCGAGAACTCAGCATTGCAGTCGTTACATAATACAATTATGCCACCGAGGCAGTCAAATAAAAAAAAGCAGTTTAATGGTTACTGTAATTTTAGCTGTCATTGTAAAGAACAGAAACAAATAAGTACTCAACACGAACTATTGATTGTTTTTAGGAATTGAGAAGGACAAGGCGAAACGCGTTCAAGGCTCCGTTCTTCTTCACGAAGATAATGTGGTTGACATACAGATACATGTTAGTGATATTGAGAGATCCAAGAGTCCAGCTGCTGCGGATAGTGCAGAAATTAGTGAGTGACAACACGCTTTATGATAAAATAAAAACTAGTATTAAGGTTTTTATATTCCTGCTAGTTATACTAAATCTACGATCTCTGTAAGCACGATTGCTTTTGCTTATAACTCAGCGAAGAGACTTGAATGCATTGTATTTTATGTGAAGTAGACCAAAAGATGTTATATTTCTTGGTGGTCATAATTAAACCGGCTTCTACAAGCTTCTTGTATACTCATCGTGAATTTTGTTTTCAAGGCCATAGCTCTGACAGCCGGCTTGTGTTTCATCGGCACCGCTCAGTTCACCCAGGCCGGTATCCAGGACGTCCAGGGAGCGCTGTTCATCATTATAGCAGAGAACACCTTCATTCCCATGTACTCCGTGCTAAACATGTTCCCGGAAGAATTCCCGCTGTTCAACAGGGAGTTTAAGGCTGGGTTGTACTCCACGCCTATTTATTATATAGCTAGGATGATTGCTATGGTAAGAATATTATTTATTTATAAAGATACACTAAACAGATATGATAATTATAATCTTAATTACTACAGCGTCGATCTAATGGCTAATCAGACTCCAAATAATTCACTCATCCAGGTTAGGTGACATGTAGAAGTTTAATTTAAAAAAATATTGAAAATTAAAAACAGATTGATAATAATTTATGTTGTTATAATTGACTGTTTAGGTGCAACATGATAATTAAGATACGTATAAATAATCCCCTTGTACATGAAGTGCCTGCTGTCAAAAATATGTAACTCAGTATTTTACAATTCATTTTAGAGCCGCCACATGCGAACAATAAGATTATAGTGCGACGTATTGATTTTATAAACCTTAACAAACAAATTTAGGCAATCGGATACCGGATTTCATACATCGATAGTCACCGGGAGATCTCATTCATAACATTTTGTTAATAACCTCATAGCAGTCACCTGAATCAAGAACAGTAAGTGTGAACTTACTGCCTACGATTACGACATACGATTTTCGTTTGTGTACAGTTACCAGGGCTACTTGTGGAACCGACTCTCTTCACATTGGTGGTGTACTGGATAGCTGGTCTCCGAAACACCTTCTACGCGACTGGACTAACTGTCTTTCTGTCAATATTGGTGCTGAATGTTGCTCTTGCTTGCGGTAAGTTTATAAATTACTTTTATGATATCCGTTAAATGTTTGTTTCGAAATGATGAATGAATAATGCATCACTATGTACAGATTTTTTAAAAATGCAATTAATATTTTGCCAAAGCGTTTATACACTTTATAATAAAAGGCTAAAGGTCCAATATAATATTATTCTTCCAGTTTTTCATTTATTTTTTGTCTCCAGCACTTACTAGGCATTAGTAGTGCTCTTGCTTGCCTTGAATTGTAAAATAAACTACTTACAAGATATGATATATAAATATAGGTATATATTAGACCAAATTCCCCAAAACAAATACAATTTGAAAAGCACTTATGTATGTGTTTAGTACTCTCTTTTGTTCATTATCCATAGGTATATTAAGTACGTATCCGTCTATAATTTTTCAGAACATGAACTGCGCAGAACTTGGCAATATTGAATAAATATATATAAGTAAATTACTAATAAAATTATATTCATATATTGCATGAACAATACATAATATAATATTAAATAACTTATTAGGTAAAACCTAATTTGTATTTTCTAAATATTTATTACATCGACCAACAATAATTTGCATTTACATACACATTTACATGTAAAATATTTAGTTTTTTATCTCCTCACTTATTTGAGTTAATGGCTATAATTTTTATAAAAGACCATTAATCCTAAAACCAAAAATTGTATATTGCAAGCGTAAAAAAATTTTGCTTACATTGATTTTATATAGTTTTAATACTAGTTTATCAATTACTTTGAATAGAATTTAAAATAAAATTATAATACCCCTACATAATTGTCCATTCTAAGACAGTTTTTATTATCTGTGGTTTTGACACTCTAAATTAAGATTATTTAAAAATTCCGTATGCGTTCTAGTCATGCGTTCAAAAATACAAGCCAAATACATTTTTTTAAATTTACACGAATGTTAGACATCGAAAAAAAACTAGCCGGGGAACGTTTTTTTACTCTGCCCGGGGCCTCGCGACTGTTTCTTTTTACTTTCGCCTGAGGCCTTGCGTCGTTCAAGGCCGCCACTACTAATGAGAATTAGATGTTACCTAATTACGAAGGGGAAGCCGGCAGGAGCCTTAGCCCCTCGCAACCTGTCACCTGATTAATTAAACCTTATTGGGTGATTTTCCAGGATCCTTCTTCTCCTGCGCTTTCGGTTCAATGCCTGTAGCGATTGCCTACCTCGTGCCTTTCGACTACGCGCTCATGATGACTTCGGGAATATTCATTAAATTAAGGTACGGAATTTACATTGTATATTCTTACTCATTTCTACATAATAAGTAAATACGGTAGATATTTTAAGTTTCCAAGACCTTTAGACATATTTTTAGCTCCGATAGTTCTGATTAAAGTGTTAATAGACATCATAAAGATTTGTTGAATCATATATTGATTATGCAAAATAAATGTTTAAGTTTTGTATAATGTTATAATACTAATAATAATTACTTACATTATATTTTGTAGTATTTGGAAAAAAATCTTTAAAAATAACTTCGCGATTGTACTTATATTCCACATCGGAATTAACTATACAATAAAAGATTATTGTTGAAGAAAATTACTGAATAATATAATAATATGTCTACAGTTCGATGCCTCGCTCCGTCTCTTGGATACGTCACATATCGTGGTTGATGTACTCCAACGAAGCCATGACGATACTGCAATGGGATGGCGTCCAGAATATAAGTATGTATAGATTACCAATGATCTATGAACAGTCTAGCTGGTGGTGCAGTTATATTGCGCACGCGGCACGACTGCCGTGTAGATATTGGGTTCGACCCCCGAGTCGGGTGAAATGATGGTGGGTTCCGCTTAGTATCAGCCTGGAGTTTAGATAAATGACAATAGGCTCGCCCTTTATTTCGTGGGGCCTACATGGTTTACGAAATATGGTTGTACACTTCAACTTACCTTTTGGAACGAAAAATGCCATGATGAATACTATATCTGAACTTAGTACTTGGAATAAGTAGGCTGCAGTAGAAAATAAGAAATTTATAAATTTCGGATTTACAGGAGTTTAGATCTAGCCTCACTTAATTGCGTTAAGTTAAGAGATATAAACAAAAGAATAAAGTGCAATGTATTTGAATATGCTACTCGATGACTCTTCGTATTATAAAAAACCATTTCGGGTTTTCCCACACCGAAAATAGATCTCATTAAGATTAATATCGTCTCATAGCACCTGTCGTGTTCCAGGTAGGGAATTACGGTTCTGGGCAATCCCTATAAAAAAGGGTCTGTCAGGTAACAAAACAATGGGAGAAATAGCACATGGCTATTTTTTTTTGCTTATGTTTACTTGTTGCAACATGTTTTAAACAGATTGGGGAAATTAAAGTATTAAATTTGAGTAATTCAGTCTTTGATAATAATAATTAGAAACACGAATCTACACAGCCATATGACCAATGACGTTTTACAAACTTAGCATATGACCGTGTTTTTTGAAGTTATAGTATTGGAGTTGTTAATGTATTAATATTATTATATTACCTATGTTGTGTTCCTTTCCTGATAGTTTTACAATAGTTCTAATGAAACATTGCCTTTGCTAAGCTGGGCGCTAAGAATAATTTTCAAACGGAATAAATATGGCAGATTAAACGAAGGGTCATCGATGTGATTCTCGCAGCTAGACTAGCCTTTATTAATTTATGGTCGATTTTTTTCAGCATGTCCAGTAACTAACGATACGAAAGTGCCATGCGTCAGTACTGGGGATGAAGTTCTTGTCCAATACGACTTCGACGGCGCCAGATTCTGGTGGGACGTGACTGCCCTGGTCATCCTCTACGTCATATTCCATCTCCTAGCCCTCCTTGCCTTGAGACATCGGGCCCGGAGAAAATAACAATGCACTGATTTATAATTTGGTATGGTGTCTATAAATTAAGATGTATTCTGCTGTGTGTAAATAATGTTAATAAATGCATCTTTCAAATGTTCGTATTATTATTACGTAAATAGAGAATTAATACAATCACGGATGAAATTAAACAGCAATATATTAAATGCTACCAAAATTATGATTGACTCAGCAAACGTATCTTATGGAGGTTAGATCCCTACATGGGTGACGGGAGGGGGTGCAAGAGGGTGCACGTGCACCCCCTGTCCATAACAAATCACAATAAAAATAATTGAATGACAATGGGAAATATAGACCATTATGGTTTAACATATACTTACAAATACCATTTATTAAAAAAAAAATGATATTATCTAGTAAGTACCTACTGTAGTGTGTAGACTGCAGTTGCATCTCCCTAAAGATAATCTTGGCGGCGCCCATAGGTCCGTATATATTGAACTACAGTACAGTAAGTATGGTACAGTGCAGAAAATTAAATAAAAAGAAAAGAATGTAATAAAATTCCTTTCTATTTGACATATGTTTTTGTTGTCCATTAGTAGCTAATACTAAACAAAATAGATTTATTTGCTCTTAGAAATAAAGGTTTTGATTTACCCGCGAATTATGAGCCAAGAACATTTTGTGTAGATACTGCCATCTATACATTCAGAACAAAACTTATCAATGGATTGGCGTGTTCATTTACAGTTAGTTCATGTAGACGTTCCGCGGTGGTTGCAGAGATGGCGTAAGTATCACTCATGTTTTTGTACCTGGCCGGTTCCATCGTTCGAGTGTGCGCCGCGCGCAAGCGTAGTTCAAATTCATCCGCCATATTCGTCGTGTCAGACGGAGTGCAGAGCGCGGCTGTGACATGTTTTATCGGAAACTGCATAAAACTTATGACATCGAGTCCTCATTGGTGCTTGTTTTCTATAGAGAACACAACAAATATGCGATCTGATGGAGTTTTGAATGGATACTCGCGTCGTTTGTTGAATAATAAACGTGCAACGAACTGTGCATTCGTGTGTTTATGATAACAGTATTAACAGTAATCCTCGATCGTGTATTTTTTAATCCTTTCGACTTGATGTAAAGTTGGTGATATTATGCAACGTGACATAACCGTGACCTTCGTGTTTTGTTTATGTGCTAAAGGTGCTTTTTGAGGTTAAAATGCAGCTTGGATTATGAGTGACTGCGCCGAGCCATCAGGTTAGTAAGACATCCAGTTATTTTATCTGCGCTGATAGTGCGAAGTGTTTATTTATCTTGTGCCCTACATTCGTTTGGTCTCGACACAATATTTGCTTATGTTTGTGTTGAAAACAAACAAACCCCGGTGTTGAGAATGACAAACATTATATCACTGTTAAATTTTGAATGAAAAGTCGTTCAAAATTCGAAATTATAACCTCATACATGTCTGGTAATAAGCAGAGTAACTGATTGTAATAACGCGCCGCGCGCATTGCAAACGTTTGGGTCGTATTGGATAAAGAACGAAATGCATTTGTCAAACAAATGTGCGTTATAAATGAGTAGTTTACGGGTAAAGACACGGTGCGGTCGGTTAGCGCAACGGTCCGCGCAGGCCGCCGTGCGCCGTGCACCTTCGCGGGCGACGGGCTCGGGGCCGGCGCACCGCGGCTCCGCGCGCCGCCAGGGAATGCAGCCTCCCCGCAGGAATTACAAAAGGACTAATGTGAAACAAGGACGAGTCTTTGATCCCCGAAATGTTTTTTGTCAGTCGTTTATCGATCTCGTTCGATATCGGAATGTCTCCTTCAAGTTCATTGCTACCGGTCGACGAGGAACCGAGCGTTTTACTTGCTTCAAATGTTAACAATAACAACAATGTTCAGGAATAGTTTATGTTTCTCCATAAACTCGTATTTCTCTGTTACTGCATAGAGCAGCATTAAACATAACGCGGTGTAAACAATTCGAGATAGGTACCTATACGTAATCCGTATTTACGTGGTTAACATTGCTGTTTGTATAACAAACGGTGACTTCTTTACCCTTGCTTCGGTTATGAGGCGGTCTAATAGAATTTTAAGTAGTTACTCATAGCTTTTGAGATTTAATGGACGTTTGACGAAAGATATCCAAGTCTCTCGAACGTACCCATTACTAAGATTGTTTGGCAATTTGAATACAGTTTCTCTTTCGTAACAAAGGTTCTATAAACGAATTACATTGGCATAATGAACCGAACGGAATCGAATTTATCATACAAAGCTTCAATAATACGTAGGCAGCACTCCGAGTCGACCACTCGGCCTCCTACTGGTTATAACTAGACTATTGATTGGATCGATTTGTTTTTGTGCCCCCACATCGATTGCTTGTGGTAGTGAAACCTTCAGCCGTTCGTATTATCTTGATAAAACCACTCCAGGCCGATGTGCTTTACATGTATGCGGTGACGTCATCGTAACAAAACACCTGGACTTAACCGCGGCTTCACATATCTGATACTAAGTCAATAAAATCACACTGATATTGGCCGACCAGTTTGATTTGATATTTTGTAGGGTTCCTTATAAATATTCGATGTAAATGTTTTAAGTTTAATCCCGTAATTAATATGCCAAAGACGCTGTGCAAATGCAAATAAAAAATCTCGCATTTTTGTTTCAATAATCCCATTATTCACTTACTGGTAAAGTCAAATATTCTCAATTTGTTATGTCAGGTTAAAAAAAACAACTGCTTAATAATATTACTGCCGAATAAACTTACATAAACTTTTTTACGGTCGCCAAAATAATTTTACGTGTTTTCGTCATACAACATTTCAGAGGCTAATAATCCTCACAACTAAACGACAGCTTTACTTAACTATCAGCGCAATATGTAGTAATTTTCCGACAACATCGTAACGCGAACATTTTGTGCCACAACAATGACGTTCAGGAATACGTGTAAAGGAAATAATTAAACTTACCTTCATATAACATCGTGATTAAAATCTCCATATGGCAAACCTCATACCTCAAATAGGTGAGAAATGCCAATGACAGCAACAAATAGCCGCTGCCATTCCTCGTGACATCTGCGTCCGAACCAGTATGGAAATGTTCTCCGAATCGATCTTAGGCGCAGAGACGTAATAACAGACAAGATTTAGATACGGTTTGGCACTAACTAATTGTCGGGAGTCACGGCATAATGCGCGGACACGACGGCAAAGGTCGATCGGTAGCTGCGCGTATCCTTTAGAATTTAGATAATGTTCGCGTGTAGTGATGTGCGCACGCGATCGAATCGAGTTGGTAGCGTTTGAAGGGCTCGATAATCGGTATTAATATTCGAATTGATTTTTATTTTTATGCATTAGTCTTTGGATATTAGTATGCTATGAGAAATTGATCATATTGTGTAAGGGGAACTAAATTATTAAGAACTGTGGCTTTATGAGTATCAAGTGAGCTTTATATTTAAAAAATATGGGTATTATTTAATGACATTCTGTGGTATGAATGAAATCACTCAAGATACCATTTGCTGGTTTGCCAACTTTGTGTTATGTATTTTTTACATCGTATTTCCTTATATTTTTACGTCAATTTTGTTATATTATTACGTATTTGTATCGTCCTGTATTTGCAATATGCCAGAGTAGCGTATTACTTTGGGCACCGATTGTAATCGATTGTTTATCAACCATTACAACGTTTTTAATGTAATTGCTGTCAATATTGTGAAAACTTTCACGATAAGATTACTAAATAACCAAATAACTTGATACCAAATGAGTAATACGAACAAAACTTTTCTTTAAAGCATGCTAACGGTATCGTATGATTCAAAACCCAAATTGAGGATACAAGAGTACAACATGCAGTTACGACATAGTATGTAAAGTCTCAATTTAGATCGATAAACTGAGTTCTAAGCACTCGACTTAACCAAGATCATCGCTAGTTGCGGAATCGTCGAGGCTAACCACACGTTCAGTAAGTTAAATGAGGACTGTGTAATTTGTACTTCACTTAGTCAGACTGCTAGACGGACAACGACGCGACGAATTATGGCTAAGTTATAAAATAACCAAGATTTACTAGATGACACACTTTCCAATTACAATGTAACTGCAAACGCTAATAATAGCTGCCTAATCTCTGTTCTTAGTTCTATCGTTGTGGTTTGAAATAATGTGTCGAAACTCAGTGGAATATTGAATATTGACTAGATTATAATGCGTTTGTAACGCTCGAGAAAACCAGATTTAATTTATTTATATTGAGAAAGTACCCTTGTTTAGCTACTTTTTAATCATAATAATTTTCTTATCTGTTGCAAATAAAAAATAAATCTCTAAGATCCAGGAACTAAACACTAAATACACTTAATCTCACCAATTAAAGATTTCATAATGCATTTTTATAGCCAACATAATGGTAGAAATATCACAGTTTTTATGTAAAAAGGTTATATAGAAATTCCCGGCAAAATGTTGGCGAGACCATTTTTGGTCAAATGCAACCGGCCCGGTATTTTTCTTCGAAAGGCTGCTGACCTGCAACTATTTAGAAACTGGATTTGTGCAAGCTAAGGATCTCGCGTTCCAGCTCGAAATAAGAATTTATTACGCACTTACATGTTTAATGTTGATCTATGTGTGCGGCGTTTAAGGAAATATTGAGTTGTTAAACGCATGATGTTATACGTTGACGAGTATAGAGAAGGTTCTAGTTGTTCGTTAAAACTATTGCAAGGGACTGAAATATAATTTAGTTCTATAACGATATTTAAAATTATTGTGGTCACGCTGTGGCCAACTGACCAACAGTAGTCATCATTAGGTCATCATAAGCGTTTGTTAGGTTTTTGATTTGATTTATAAAATGGATTTATTGGGAAAAATGTTTTTTGTCTTATCTAATGTTAGCGTTGCCCATTATAGATAAGTGAATTCCATTTTGGACTTTATCCATAACTATAAAAATAGTAATACATTTTGTGCTAAGGGTTAACATATCTTTAAACGCTTAACGCCAATAAGGATATACCTAATAAATAAAATATACTCAGGTATAATGTAGGCTGCATTAAATTTAACCAAAGAAGAGTGCGTGTTTAACGTGGGTTGCGACAAGCAGGATGCGATTAATTAAATCGCCGTTCTTAAGTTTCCGTTTTAACCAGTTCCACAAGCTTTAACTATTTACTTAACTTGTCTACGTGAAAATGAGTACCGTAATAATGTATTAAGGAAAATAATAAATGTCTCGACTTATATTGCGGAAGTGCGTTCGAGAATCAATCGGATATCATTTACAATGGTTAATCTGTTAACAAAAATGTTGTTTCCTGTTAGTAATGAATAGTAATTATCCAAAATGGTTATAGCATCAGCAAATCAGTCAATAAATTAAATAAGTGAAGCGTCATCTTTTGGCCGTTAAATTATCCGTTGAGATTTCCGTTAATTTAAAAGAAGAGATAAACGAATTTTTATCAAAGCTATGTTTAGAAATTCGTCTAGACCTCCTTATTTACTCTGTTGCTATCAGAAACTTTGCATTAAAAGCCACTTCGAATTAATTCGATATTAATATTAATGGTTCATTTACAAACCGCCGAATCTAAATCAATTATGGAGCTGATTTTCTGTCTGATGCACGATAAGAACAGACGAACGCTTCACGCTGACTCACTAGGGGGGCAGATGATGTAACATCTGATAATTGTAGAGTCGATGCCACTGCTAATCTTGTATTGAAAGATCAAAATTTGAATAATGAAGACCGCAATTCTTTCAAGATCATAAAACTACTATAGCTCGATAGTGCGATTAATAGTTTAATATTGCACCTAGCTCAGTTCAATTGTAACTCGCGACCGTCGAACTTTGTAATTAGCGGGCTATGTTCCGAGAAGGTGAAAGGAAACTGGTGATACTGTTTTTTATATGCCACCTATGGTATTATAATGAGAATGATTTCGCCGGTCGCAGTTTCTTGTTCGGAACCAATTACTATGGCATCGGTCACATTAACGACCAAGTGAAAGTCCATAATTATGTGATGGCAGTAACGAGCGTCCGGCAATGACAATTTACCTCAGGAATCTTAATTTTAGTCGAATTTGCTGTTGGTTAATCGTCGTATCCATGTACGAGAAATTCTTGAACATTGTGTTTCTCCACGAGGAAAATCTCGTGAGAACAGATGGAGTGTCGAAGTATTTACTACCAGATTTGGCATGACGTGATGAAATGTGGAACTGGTTTGATGCTCGTTAAGACGCGCCGCAGAGTCTCACGTATCTGAACAAAAAGCGAGTCTCGGGAACGGGGCCGACTCGTTTTGGACAATACTATGGGCTGACACTTGAATGCCGATGCGTTTACTATGCGACACGCCGTGCCCGCTACTATCAATCCTTAGACATCTACCAAGAATAGTAAAAGTGGAGAATGTTTCCATATATCAGTTATTTTATCTGTATTTCCTTGTATTTTGTTCGTATCTTCGGTTGTTTTCTTAATGTGCATTACTGGTATTCATTTTTCATTATTGTGCCTTTAAGGCTTCGTAATAATTTTTGTTACGGAGTTTGTATATTTTACTGTATGATTGTCATATTCGTGTTGTTTGTTATATGTAGATTTTAATTTGGAAATTTTAGCACTATCTAATTCCGTGCATGACTCAGTGCATAAATATAACATATAGGCATAGTGCGAATAGTATATTTGTTAAGTACACAACATTCATTCAGTGTTACGAACTACAAATAGCTTAGTAATAGGTACTAATTTTCATATCTACGACGACAAGCAGTAAATCAAACAAAACAATTACGACCATAATTTGTACCTAAGTTAGTGTGACCCATATTATTGTTTGCGCTTGCCATAAATTGACAAGACACACATAGGATGTGTCCTCTTACGTATAGAATATGTTTGCATATGAACGCGAACGTTACAAAGACTAGGCTAAAAAGTGTTGGGCAAAGAGCACAAAATGTTCATTGTTCCCTCCCGAAGGTCACAAATATTAAGAGCAAGATAAAAATGAGTGACTAACTTGCACAATAGTAAATTACGATAGAAACTTTAGAAACCGCGTCCGTTCAAACATATTACTGTAATCATTTTTGAGTAATGATAAGTGGAAAGAAAATTGTTCTATTATAAACCCGGCTGGTAGAAATTGAATTGCGCACTTCCCGGAGCGGTGCAGCGTTCAGTAGGAGGCAGAATTTTAGCACTAGCTCCCTTTGTGTGCTTGGAACGGGTCGCCGACCCTTAATTATCCGACTGCACACCGCTGTAGTGCAATGCTCCAGTAAAATTCTGCATAACAAGCCTTTATTAGAACCCGACGGCTCCCGCTTCCTCGATGCCTCTTAATGGTTTCATGGAAAGGTTCAAACTGCCGATATATGTCACCAATTTTCGTTTATGAAATACGAATTAAATGCAAAAGAATTGTTTCCGTTCGTAAATGTTGCTGCCAACGTCACCATGTGGTGTAATACACACCGGATTTGCAGACCGCAATGAAGCCAGCCGTTCCGATTCCCTATCGGGTACCCAAACTGAATCATTTTCGCACACGCACTTTTTGGGTGAAACTTTTTTGTATTGTGTTTTGTTCGGGAGGTATGTTTGATTACTTTTTGTTGATGACTCATGCAACCCGATTGATTTTTACATTATAAACATTTTTTAAATGAGTAAATAAATTGTCATGGATGACTGATTTCAATTTAAACTTTTTGATCAAAATTATTTTACACGCCTAATACCCTTAGTGGCAAATTCATTGAACCACGCATTTATTCAATCGATAACAACACTGCCTACTCCAAACATACAAATCACGCTGTTACATTGTTGTAAGTGAACATTTAGAGTGTTAGGACAGTTTGCCAGATTAATATTATTGACAATAAGCGGAACCTGTTTTATTACATTTCGAGTTGTGGCACCATTGTCGAGATACGGGTAAGTAATGAACGTCCTGCCCGTTGCCATTGTCCAAACAAGGAAGTGTGAATGTGGAGTAATTGGCCGGACCGGGAAGTTGCTGAAAGGTTTCTCAGGTTCATCGATCATTTAGCAGTCGGTCTCGTTTATACAGCTTCCTTTCCCGATGTGGTTGGAGCGTAACGATTCAATGAAAGCACTATCTGCGGCGAATTCACGTCGAGCCAAGACGGCTGTATTAACGAGATTATCATTAGAGGAGGCCGAGTGAAGCTGGTTGCTATAAATGGCTCGTGTGTTGGTCGTACTCCCGTTAGATGCGACACGAACACTAATATTTGGTGTTCCATATGCATCAGCCTCCGCCGAGCGTGCCGAGCCAACGGTCCAAATGACTATATTTACTTGCAATAAAAGTAGTCGCTTTTCGGATTTATGGTGCAATTAAGGCTACAGTCCCTTACGAATGTCGGTAGGGCTATTGCAGAATAGTTTGTGCAATGTACACGTAATCCAAGTTGTATGTGGGACTGTTTGTTTTTTTAAAGGTTATGTTCCTTGTTGATTACTTTTAAAGTTGGTATCTGAAATCCAATTAACTTAATGACAATCGATTGACATTTTAGAACAATTTCTTCGTTTACGAAATGTTTATCGAAAGCTTGATATTTAAATTCTTTAAGAGGTATACGATCAAAATTTCGATGTTAATGTGAATGGTATACAATATCACGATATTAAACGTGATTTTTCGAAACAAAATTATCGCAAAATATATCAGTTGTAATATGCAAAACAGTAGCAGCTCTTACCGGAGCACGTGTGCGCCGTTGCACACAGTAATCAGATGTAATTAGGGTCGTGTCGTCCATATTAATGCAGACCAGATCAATATACGAGCGGACGGACGGGTCAGATGGTCAGATCGTCTGATATCTAATTGAAGTACCGTTGTCAGGTATGATATTGTTTATCATGTTTGCTATTTGTACTGCTAGTATTTTATTTATAGATTCATATAGTATAACACCTTATTGAAGATTGTCCAGAAGTATATTCATCTTTATCATCTGTATTATAAATTCCAGTTTCATTTTGGACGGTTTTCATTCAGTCATTAGTTTTCAACATTCCATATGACGTCTCAAACTTCGTTAACCTTCAAATACACTTTAGGGGACTTGTATTTAAAGGGCTATCGGTTCTTCAAGTTCAGTGGCCTTCTCCTGCAATTATCTTTTGTTATAATTAAAATTTCGTTTTCTTATTGTTACCTACATATATTATTGTTATTAATTTATTGCCTCGTAATTGATTATTATAATTATTGATAACTCTTTTAGTTTCAATTTAGTTATATTATGAAAATAAATGTTGTTAATATTCAATTATAGTAAGCATATTGTTTTTACGAGTTGCCATATCTGTTAACTTATATGAGTTTGTTATGTTTCTTATCATATTATGTTTATTTTAATTCCGAGTCTTTATTACTATCTACTTAAGAAGTTATTAGTTAATGTCATATTATATCCAACGAGCATGTAACATATACATTAAACTGAATATATAAATTGATTTTACTAAAATCTTAAAGAATGTCTTTGGTATTTATTCACTACTATTTTTATCAGTATTATCTTGATAATCTTTAATTTAATACATTGTATACTACCCCCTGACCTTCTAATAATATGAGATCAATGTGGTGCAAAACTATTGAATACGTGTAACAGGTTTTTTTGTGTTGGTTTAACGAACGGACTCCAGTCTAACATCAATACATTATGGGGAATCCTTTCGTTAAAAATTTTAAGTTTTGCCTGTCCTGGAATTCGTGTCCAAAACCTTCAAGTCCAATAGCCATAGATCAAATTGTGCTACTAGACAAAAGGAAGTAAAAGATTTATCGATGTTTGTTACATTATTATATGGCGTTTAAGTACCAATTACTTAGTTCGATAATAATAAAAATAAAACGTGCTTGTTAATAATGAATTTCCTTTTACAATTTTAATGAACAAAGCACATTAGGATGTGGTCGAGGATACTGCAAGACCTTCGCGCGACTCGTAACCATGGTCGCTACAATCAAGTTACAGCGGCTGTTACCATAAATGATTTTGTATCTTTTAATTATGCAGCCTATTTTAATTCAACATAGCATTTAATGTATCAAAACAATCGTGATACTTAAATATAACAAAACAATTATTTTTAAATAACACAAATACTATCTAGAAATAATTAAAAAGTGTTTTGTACTTACTGTGGAATGGGCAATATACCAAGAATAAAATCTTAAAATTGTGCTTGTTGAAACGTTCAACGTAAAATATACTATAACTGTTGTTTATATTACAAGTTACAGAATATCTTACGTTAGTACTTATATTATATACATACATATATTACAAGCGGACTACATTTTTTTTAAACAATAATAATTATGGTGCATTCATAACTTGGTACGGACAAAAAGTATCCTACGTCAACAAAATCTCAACAGACACTTACTATGTCATATGGTAATTATATAATGTTTTATAATATTGACTAGTTCATATTATTAGGTTTTTGTTGCGATCTTACTACGTTACTGGCCAGTAGGCATCAGTGAATCATGAGTAAAATGATTGCGTAACTAGAATTAGCGGCAAAACGTTTACAAACAGCTTCTTGTGATGATTCCTAGAATGTCAGTTTTATTGTCTGTTCAGATCTAAGAAAAAAGATTGTTCTATTGCAGTTTAAAGCAGTTTATTTTATTATAATTTATCAAAAAGGTGTCACTAGACAGCATTTGTTACGAACTTTACGAATGAGCATCTTAGACTGCATCTTTCTCTAATATTTGTTTAAAAAAGTGTCTTAATTATTTTAAGTAATGGATTCATTCTTATCATTTCAATATCTTAGTTAAGTATGCCAGGCCTTGATTGCTACAAGACAATCAATGAATATTAAAAATAATTTTACTCTTATCTAAAACCAGCTGTGCCCGCATCTTCGCTCCGTGAAAATCGTAATGCACCATTAACCTAAACCCTCTTTAAGATTTGCACTATGTTTTAGTAAAACCATACAGAAATCCGTTCAGTAGATTTCGAGAAAATCGATAACATACAGACAGTCAGCTTTTGGGGACTCAGTTTTATAATATGTATAAATGTAATTTAAGTTCGTAACTATTTTTAAGTAACAAATTTTTCGTTCTAATCGTTGTAACAAAACCTGCGTTTGGGAAAGACAGGTATATAGTCATATACCTGTCTTTGTTTTATACTATGTAGTGACATAGTATAAAACAAAGTCGCTTTCTTTGTCCCTATGTCCCTTTGTATGCTTAAATCTTTAAAAATACGCTACGGATTTTGATGCGGTTTTTTTTAATAGAGTGATTCAAGAGGAAGGTTTATATGTATAATAACATCCATTAAATAGTGGAGAAATACTGTTATTTTATTGTTATACCCGTGCGAAGCCAGAGCGGGCCGCTATGTTTTTATATACAACGTTCACAGTTTTTCTGTAGTGTATTTAGTATCAGCATTGCACCCGTGCGAAGCCTGGGCGGGTCGCTAGTACAGTAATAAAATAAACTAGAAATTCTTTACACCGTACGTAAAATGTAATTTAAGTTTGCAACTTATCCATTAGCGTATTTATGTGTTATATGGTTCCTATAGTTGCAATAGACGGAAAGTGAACTAACCTACAACTAAGTACATTTGCATTACACGTCACGTCCAACATGTTGCGAAGTTAATCGCTTGTTAGTCGCAATTGTATTCGAACTGTCATCGTGCCTTCACAATGAGTTTGGAAATGCAATATCGTATGCATATTATACAGTATTTTTATGGTTATGTTGGTGGTGTGATTGTAGAGTATTTTTATGACGAAAAGACGTAACTGTTTAAAGGATTGTCGTGAATTTTGTTATTAATGAATTGGTAGGGCCGACTTCAGAAGTGGAGATAAGCATGTAGGAATTGTTTTTTTCCGTCTTTAGACTATTCGACGTTACTTTCCATGTATAGAGATTGCAGGTTCAATTGTTTTTTTATAAGTAATAGAAAGTCGTAGGCTTAGACAATGCTAGTAATAGAACATAGATAGACAAATGCAATAAAGTCATCAATTGAGAATTTCGATAATATGAGATAATGCCAATTATTTTCTGCCATGATGCAATCGAAATTAAATAAGATATGTCAATTATCTTAGGAATAATTACGAGTAATTGACTGGCATTCAGTACAATCTATTATTAGAAATAATTACAAGCAACATTTCGCTTTTGCATAATTGTTAACAAAAGATTTGATAAAAGAATTCTCGAAGGTTTTATTGACAAGAGAAACATTCATGATGAGCTTAAATATATTTGAATATGATTTATTGGTAATTAGAAGTGTTATACGTGGTGAAAAACCAATTCGTAGTCCAACTAATCACGTTCCGGGATCTTCAGAACATAGAACGTGACTTAAACGTGGAAATAAACTATTTTAACATGGTCACGGGGCCGACTGAGGTCTGAAACGTCGCGAGAAAATTATAATATAAAAAACCGCGATAAAAGCCGTAAAAATAGTTTTATTTGTATGTCTAAGACTCGCGTGAAGGTAGAAATCATTCTGTAACTTAAACGCCTCGTTGGCCCATGAGATGCCATGAAATATCTTGGTGACCAATCAAGAAATTGACACACAGACTGACGCATCTACATTCACAAATATGACCGTACAGCACGCTCTATTTTCATACTGTCACACGCGGAATGTTATCATGGCTCTCGTGTTACCTGCGACTGCGGTCAGATAAGGCATGCATTATGCTTCGACAGAATCCATACACACGTGTGTGTAAATAGCACACAAAGTAAATGAAATAATGTGCTATGAACTGGAGTGGTGATTTTGTAGTCACCGAGATTTGATAGTCTTGTGATATTTAATTTTGAGTGTAGCTAAAACTCTTACGGATTACGATCAGTAACAAGAATTAGGTTTAGCATCAAAAAACATACAGCTATTTTCTTTTGCGTTTCCCATATTATACTTTTGGGTACTTTGACACAACTATGCAGACTTGCGTAATTGTAGCGACGAACAGGTGTAGCGAAATCATCAGGTTTATCCTTGCAAAACAAATGGTATGTAGAAGGAAAAACGCATCGCAATATTTTTTTAAGGATTTATTAATTACAGTTATTAATCGAATAATTCATAACAATTACAACTGACCTTTATGCAATAACGAAATTAAGTTATTAGTTCGAGCAGTCCGGTAACATTTCCAGCAATTACAAATCGGGTGCAATTTATTTACTTTGCGTTAAAATGTCGCTGAATAATTATAGTATATTATTCAATAAGGTGCATTACGACATTTCAAAGTAAAACGTTCATTTACCCGAGATACCGTCTCAATTAACAAACACCCGCCCATCAATCAAAGGGGAAAAACGATCGGTTTGAAAGTGGGCCGGAATTGAACCCGATACATATCGCACGTATTACTTATTGTCAACGTTAAGAGCTCAATTAAGGGCGATCACGAGCGTGGCAACTGGTAATGGTTTTAATTATTTATTTGCTTATTGTAGGTTCGAAAGCGGGTGATGAAACAATATAATCTTTTGATTCATACATTTTTGTTTTTAATGATGGGGTTTGTGTAAGCAATTTAGATACTTGTGAGTACAGAAGAATAGTCACGAACACGAGTGTGTAAAGAGCATATTCGGGTGCATTCGTTACTCATAATTTATAATCGTATTGGTGCACGAATTATTCAATTTATTCGCTAATAGTCTAAATGAGGCGTAAGAATTGCGTAATTGAACTGTGGAAACGAATGGACATACATATTGTCAATTTAAATGACCTGTACATCATTAAAATTGACAATATTCTTTTGTTTATCTATTATGTCTATAATTCGTTGTCAATGTTTGGTCCAATTTGTGAAGTAAAATACTTAGGAAAATCTGCAGAAGATATAAACGTAAGGGCAATGTGAATCGCAGACTTTAGAAATATTAGGTATAAGGACAAAATTGCTGAGTAAATTCTTCGGAAATACTTTTCATTTGATTAAAACAAAATAAACAGACTATTAATTGTTTTATTATCTATTAATTGTGCTATCTAGTTTCCTAGAATAATATCTTTGCTACTGAGTTACGTGAAAATATGACCCAATAAAAGCTAGAGGACATTGCGTAAGCTTAGACGATGGCTGCCTTTATTACGTCAGAGCGATGATACTGCCGTGATTGTATCGCATATCAATCTCACAGCGCACTGTACTAAGGGCTAATGCACACGGAATATTTAAAACATTGACTGTCAGTTTTATTGCAGTTGTATCCCATTTTGGCTAATATCAGTCTACAAGCGTCATATCGAATTCGCTATTGCTTTGATGCTGGATGCCGTTCACTTGATGTATTGAACTTCCAAAGACTGACTGAAGAACTGATCGCCGATGATAAAGGCGTGCGTGATGTATCGTTGTAAATAAAATGATTTATGCAGCGCTATGCATATGATTTAAAAAATCCTTTCAAAATCCATGCTTCAACGAATAACATCGTAAATAAGACGACATTACTATAAAGTGTCAGTAAAGCTGACACTGGCATGACGAATGGCGTTGTCCAACAAAAAGAGAATAAAATCATAAGCCTTGTAAGAGGAATAAACTTTACGTTGAATACGATATTCGTAGGCAGTTAGTTACATATTTAGACTAGGACGGATTGAAGGGATCGGTACGGGGGATCGAGACACCTATGTTTCGAAGTTTTTACTTAAACTATATTTTAGATGTATTTTAAAATTGTATGATGTTATTATCCATGTATTTCGAATTAAATATTCAATCGAGTAGGTATTTAAATATTTGTTGAGAAATATTTTTATTGTTAAAGAGAAATATTATCTTATGAAGATTCATAAGATATCTAATATTTTTACTTGTAACGTGTTAAGGTAAATTATAGGAAAGAAGGTAAAAAACTAGTCAATTGTTACATGTTACTTAATTTGTTTAATATTTTTAATAATATATTAATCTAAGGGACATTAAAATTTTGTTCCACAAACCTCTAAATAATAAATCTAAATCCGTCCAGGTATCGACGTCTCCAAGAGATCGTTTGAATGGTGTACACATTGACACAATACTTTAGCCGTACAGTGAGGCACCGTGAATTGGCCCCTTGTGTATAGGCCAGTCAATATGATTCGAAGCCGGGACCTCAATACATCGGATAGACCCTATTGTGAGGCTCGGCCATTTACTCAGTTCATTGACCCACGTTTCAATTAGTTGGTAGACAATTTAACTCAAGTTGCATCATTATGGAAATTTTAATTGGTAATATATTTAAATTATTATGTTGGACACTTTAAAAAGGGAAATCCCGGTTCGATTAATTGATTTTTTTGATAATGTGCTGCCCGGCTCACCTTGATTTCTTCCACCCACGAACTGAATTGATGAGAAAATGGAGAAAGTTTTGTTGCTTATAAAAGTCAAGGAATTTATGTATACTATAAAGCGATAATATTATAAGAAAGATGTTCTTGGTTGATTTAAAGGAAATATATTTTTTGTAAACGAAAATACAGTATTATGGAAACTATTAAGTATTCATTTATTATTTCGTATAATTAATTATACCACCTAAGATGAGACAAAATTCAAAAAGCTTCAACAATAATTTATCAATATTGCAACGGAGATAAGAATATTACGTCTAAATATTAGGGTGCGTTCCTTCTGTGGAATTTGTGCTGCAATTAAATCTTTTCATAATGAATTCGTATCTACACTAATATATAAAGTTGAAGGTTTTTTTTTGTTTGAAGGCGTTAATTTCAAGAACTACTAAACCGATTTTGATTTTTTCTTTCACTAATAGAAAGCTATATTAATTTTGATTGCATAGTTCTACTAACCTATAGGCTACTTTTTATCCCACAAAAACAAAATCGGGATTATTGTCTCAAGCAAAAGCTAGTTTATTACATGTGCATTCAACCAATCCAAAATAATAATGTTTTTAACTGAAAATTCTGCCAAATTTCACAGGCATCGATTGCTAAATTCAGAACGTATTTCAAATGGCAATATTGCGAATGGAAGAAGTCCCTGTTACCAAGTAACTGGGTCGCCCGCGTGCCGTTCAAAATCCGGAGTATTTATGACCAACTTTCGCTTTCTAGTTCGTGTTGTGGAACTGGAGTGACACCCACGCATTCGGGACTGGTCTGTCGTAGACACAATCAGAACACGTTGTATGGATAGCACTGACCATGGGCATTTTTATTCATCTATATTCTCTGACTGTCTCGGTGGCGTAGTTGTATTACGGTACGACTGTAGTGCTGAGGTCTCGGGTTCGATCCCCGGGTCGTGCAAAGTGACATGAGGTTTATCTAAGTAGATAGTGATAGTTGATATTGATATCAGCCCGGAATCTGAAATTTGTGCCCGATATGGCGGTAAGCTCGGCCTTAAATTTTACCAGTGGAGCTTCCACCCCTTTTCCCTCTCTCCCCTTCAAGGATAAAACGCCTATCTACTTCTGTATTGCTAATTTGTAACAGTAGCTGCTTGACTTCATAGAAATTTTCCTGATAACCAATTTAATATTCTAAAGTTTACTACAATTTTCAAAGGTTAAAAATCGCTTAAATTATAGAAGAATGGTAGTAGTGAAGCATTACTACCTATTTTAAAATATTTGCGTGTTCTCAAAATAACAGTTAAGTTAAAACTATCTCGACTTGTTTTATTAGCGCGGTCTTGAAACGTCAGCTGAAATAAAGTGGGTACTATGCAATAAAGTGTCTTCGAGACGTTTGACAGCAAGTTGAGACAGTGGATTCGTTTGTAGCCTAACGGCGTTTGCAAAGTCAGATGCTATAAATATTCTTACACCAGACTGGCCACTATTCCAGCACAATGGATGAATAGACATCTCAAAAGCAATAGATTCCGTAACCTATCACGTCTATGATTTATTATAATCATCAATTTATGTTGTGTGATGTTATGCGCTTCTAGTTTTGGATTTAGCTAATTCAGCTTTCTCCAAGGAGTTAGGTTTACTGTTTTCCCCGTTTTGGCATGAATCAAAATGTTTGCTATTTACGTGTCTACCATTATCGGCTTTAATAATACGATATCAGTTAGCGTAAAATTACCAAGCACGCCTGTATAATTATAGGGACTGAAGAGATTCATGCTTCGTTGAGTTTGACATTTTTCTTAGACTTCATTATATTGCTTAATAAAATATGCTTTGGGCATACAATATTTTACAGACTTTTCATTTATTATTTAGCCTGTACATTAAACTACAATATTTGTATAATTTCACCACTATTCCTTACAATTTAATGCATCAATTTCTACTAAGTAGTCACCTAGATGAGGTTGGAGAGATTTCTTGAAAGAGAAGGGGTGTCATTTCGAAACGTTTTCACAAGTCGCCAGCAAATACAATTAAAAACATAAGAAATCATTTTAAGGTAGTGTTGACAGATGTCCAATTATCAGGCAGATTTAATATTGAGGTTGAACGAGTCTCCATTTGTGGCTGTGATCACGCGTATACATTGTAACTCTTACTTCATTGTGATAAGGATCAGTTTCTAGCGAATTGCTAGAACATGTCAATCGACTATGATAAAAGTGGGTTGACATGGACACCTATGATGCGGTCGGATCAATTTCAAGGCTTCGCGGTTGGACGTGCTGTGTTTTTGGGGCACGCAGCGATTAAAACGTCGGTGTGTATAACAAATGTTGAATTGTTTGGTATCGTATTACCGATGCCGTTAATTGATGATGCTACTTGTCCATGTACTTAGTTGTTTATGACGAACAGTAGTTGTATCAAATTTGTTTCATTCTTTTTACGTTCGTTCATTTCGGTGTCATTGGATGCCCATTATCAGAATTTATAGTTCTACTAATCTTGTCTCGATTGCCACTGTTATTGCTGCTAGTTTTATTTTTAAGCATAATATTGAGCGGATTTCCTGTAATCGCACTATTTTTGTAGTTTCAATAACGATATTAACAATAAACTTAATGTTTTGTGACATATTTACTTCTACATTGCTACAATGATGTATATAATAATTCATTAGCTAATAATTGATTTAACCTGTATGGAATCATTGGATAGAATTGGCAAAGTATCTACCCCTTCCATGGGACTTTTACGCATGCTTATTTTATTTAAAAACCCATAATGGTTTTAAAATGTGATGTCCAGTGCAGTTACGATGCTGACTGAATAATAATACCCACTTAGTTCTTAGAAATAAGGAGTTCGAGTCGATTTACTTGGGCGATTGCTCAAACCGTCGTCTTCTTGGAAATCTGTTATTAGTTTAATTATAAATATTCGTTGTTTTCAGTAACGACATGGTAATTGCACTATTTCAGCTTTGAATAGAATATCTCCTGGTAAGTTAAGTTTTTGTTAAATATGAGTTAGTGCCTCTATGTCTAATTCTAATACTTAAAGACACAGATTTTAGTTCAAAATATTAGCTATGGTCAAAATGACGTGATGATCCTGGTTGATATCTTCGATTTTGGTACGATGGTGTGGTTCGTACATCCCCAAAAGTTTGACGTATGACCTTAGAGAGGAGTTAATTATTTTTTCTTAGATGTGAATAATCACGTAAGAGCCATGGCGTTACGATGAAGATGCTATTATAGCAGTGAATAATTAAGCCATGAATAGTACGTATCTCTGTTATTTCTATACTACATTACTAACTATATTACAAGAGGAGCATTTCTAAGCCGTTGTGGCACAACCAACACTTTTAACATCCTCACTAATATAGCCTACGAGGCCCTTACCGTTTGCAAACTTTCTTAATATTTTCATTATATTTAACTTGTTCAAGCCTTTAACCAGTACACATTCGACTGCCTTACAAGTCCATGACCGATTTTAATGCGCCTTTCAGTAGTGTGTCGTATTTTAGTATAATATTTACCGAGAAATGTTTAAAATGTATAATTCTCGAAATGAATTCATTGACATCGAGGCGTAATTAGCGAGGTATTTTGGACTGTCTATATTTTATTAAAAAGTTAAAACTGGCGAAGTTAAAATGAACGGTAAAGAAAAACGTGAGAGCCTTCACCCGATCAGATATGATTTTCCGTATAAATCTAAATTTAGTAAAACATTTTGCAAGAAAACCATAAATGAAATATGAGAGGTGTTGTGATAATTCTGCTCACGTTTTCTGTACATGAAACAGGTTCGGTTAAAATTAAAAAAACAACGTAACAAAAACATATTAAAAGGTTAAGATAATATACGACCTCTTCATTCCTGTTTCAGAACCAAACCTATATTTCACCGAAGCATTTTAAAATAATTTTAAATACTCACACCTATTAGTTTGCAAACATAAACTAAAACACCTGATGTAAATTTCTAAAAATGTGTAATTTACATTCAGCAAAAACACACGTCGTAAATGAAAAAAGCCGCGTGCGGAAATCAAAGTCGATGTAATCGCGTTGTAAGTCGTTTTAGCGCGTTTGATGTAGACGTTTATGGGTTTGTAAAATGGCGGAACGTTTTTATACGTCGCGTCGGTTTGTTTTCAGTTGTGACTGAGACCCGTTCCATTGTGGTCACGATTGCCTCACTAGCTGAACTGTTGCGAATGGAGCTGTAAATCGTACTCGCCCACTCTGGATATGGTTTATTTGATCAGGTTTAAGGTTCGACGCCCGCTGGTGGTCTGCGCTTTCAATGTTGACAATTTCACGCTTCGCCACTGCCATCGGTTATGCAAACAGTCTGGCTACCGGAGACAACGGACATTTTTGCATAGAAACTTGAATGGTTGTTACTGCATTGTCTAGTATCATGGTCTGTTTGATTCGATGGGCGTTTGTTTAGAATTAATTTATGTTTGTATATCTCTTCTATGATTCATTTTAATACTCACTTACAGGTGGAATGTAAGAGCGCGTTTTTCAAGGCGTCTATAAAATGATATGTTTTACTTTCGTAAATAGCATTTTTTATTTATTTTTTTCGTAGGAATTAATTGAATAGTTGGAAAACTAAATCATGACGGAGCCACCCTTCTTTAACTTAGAACATTGATTTATTTATAAGACATCGAAGATATTCAATAAACTTAGTATATCTTTGCATAAAGTTTAGTTTATGTTTCTGTGATTGTAGTTAACAAGTTTTACATTTATTATACTCGTACATTTACAATTGAAGTAGTACATATTGTTAAATAATTTCCATATTATTATATACATGGATGTTAAACAAAACATTGGAAGTATCTTTAATAACTTTAAGGCAATCTGTGTAAAAAATAAACAAATAATCCATTTTTCTTCAATGCATTAAATCTTCGGTTAAAATTGTTAATATCACAAAAATTGCATTGCTACAAGAATTGGGTTGCATTTGTCGAATGTAACTGTACGCTTGTTGCTTGCATCATCGTCTCGTTTTACGTTGTCATTCGCGCGATGACTGATGGTGACGTCAACTCACGGTAATGATTTGTAACAGTTGAAGATGTGACAATAGAGGATTGTCTCCAAATGATGTACAATGATTTTTATTGTAAAATGAATAAGATTTGTATAGACGTGGTATTTGCTGGAGATATATTTGGTGACTACCTTATCAATGAAGCTAACTGGCAAATGATAAAATGTATAACAGTTTAACTGATTTTAACAAGTGTTTGTAAATACGGTGGTAGAAATAAAAACATTCGAGTTCTTTGATTTTTTGTATAAATAATCAGAGAACATAATATTATGTACAATCATCCAGTTTTATTACAGATTCTAGATAAATGTTTACAAATATGGATTGATTAAATTATAAGAAATTAAAATTTGACTACAATGCCCTACAAAATATTAGACAACATCATGAACCCACTGCTTCATAGCAACAGACAGATCGGTAATATCTACCTAGACGGGCTCGTATCCAAGAGACATACCAAGCGGCAATGTACGATTTAAAATATCATTCAACAAAGTCAATTGTTGCCACGTAGTGTTTATTTGCACTTCGCATAATATCACTTGTGTCAATTGCTGTAACCAGAGCCAATGTTCGCGTGGATTAATGTTTTGCAAATTCTTTGTTCAAATATTCGTTCAAGTGTGCGTTAACGTCGTTTAGGCCTAGTTTTGTTTGCGATGATTCAACATTTTTATTTGGTGGTGTGGCGTCTTGACTCGTGTCAATTGAAGTAATAGTTTTATGAATCTGTGTCGTAAGTGTTTTTAAAAGGTTTGAGTATTGAATATTTTTGTACTTTGTTTGTATATATTCTATTTCGCGGTCAAGCCTTTTCAGTGCTAACTATCCAGCGAGTAAACTGTTCGTTTTGTTATTTGTGAGACTTGCGAGACGAGGCTGGGTTAGTAAATAGTAACACGCAATTTCTACGACCACTGGGCTGAAGACACGTGGGTTTAAATCTCGGATAGTGGGGCCACCACGTGTCTGCAGGGAGTCGGTCGATTGGTCGATGCCATAACGGAGCAATAGTGAAACTCCGGTAGAAACTGTATGGGGGAAACCACGTTCTTATTTCGCATGAATTACATATCAATATTATGTATTGGCGGACACGTGTGGGTACTTGGTAAATAAGTTTTACACATTTGTCAATATTTGCCTAAAATATTAGTTTTTTAGAATGATTTTTATACAATCGTGACTGCTGAAATTAGCAAGTTTTTTACTTCAGATAATATGAGTAATATGTTTTGCCAATTTTAAAGTAAATATTACGCGTAAAGTAAACATTTCATTAGGCCTATTTGTATTCTAATTCTGTTTTATTTTGGAATATTTTGCTAAACATGACTATTTATATTTTTATGTAAAAACCTAGTGGTAGCCTTTTTTGTGTATTTGGGTGTATATATTTTAAAATAATAATATCAGCCTTGTATTATATACTTTGCCCACTGCTGAGCACGAGCCTCCTCTACTACTGAGAGGGATAAGGCCTTAGTCCACCACGGTGGCCTAGTGCGGATTGGTAGACTTCACACATCTTCGAAATTCCTATAGAGAACTTCTCAGACGTGCAGGTTTCCTCACGATGTTTTCCTTCAGGCGAACGATAAATTGACAAAGAATACACACATGATTTTAGAAAAGTCAGAGGTGTGTGCCCTTGGGATTTGAACCTGCGGACATTCGTCTTGGCAGTCCGTTCCACACCCAACTAGGCTATCGCCGCTAACCATTTTAAAATACCTATGCGTATTATCGATTAATAATATTAGAGTGTATTGGGTGAGTACTGTATGATTTTATTCAAGATGAATTTTAACTATTATTTAACCAAGAATGTTTATGATTAAAACAGTGTCGGTTATGTAAATAAGAAGACACTTGTTTGTGTGAACTAGAACACGGTCGGCTCTGCATCCTAATACGTTCAGTGCAGTCTACACACAATGATGACCAGTAAGCAGCGTGAGTGTTTTGAAGGTCGATGTGATTATGTTCGCTTTATCATAGTATTTTTATAAATACAATACTTTAGACATCGAATAGCTTATTTGTTTGATGTAAAGTTTATAAATTCTAGACGCTTCGTTGTAGACGTACTGTGATACGTTTTTTGGTTTAATAATAATAATAATATCAGCCCTGTATTATATACTGTCGCATTGTTGGGCACGAGCCTTCTCTACTACTGATAGGGATTAGGCTTTAGCCAGCCACGCTGTCCTAATTGCGGGTTGGTAGACTTCACACGCCCTCAAAATTACTAAGAGAATTTCTCTGGTATGCAGTTTTCCTCACGATGATTTCCTTCACCGTTAAAGCAAGTGATATTTCACAAAGAATACAAACATGATTTTTGGAAAGGCAGAGGTATGTGCTACTGGGATTCGAACCTGCAGATATTCGCCTCGGCACAGTCCGCTTCACAACCAACTAGGCTATCGCCATTTCCAATTTTTTTGACTTACATTTTACCTTTATTGATTTGCAATGGTAAATATGCATATTATTAACATATCTCAGTAACGAAAGCCGTAATTTCACATTGGATTGACTCCATATTTCACGCCCGCACTATAAGTTTTCTGGCACATTAAGCCGCATTCGAGTGACTGTTTGTATAAACATAAGCTTTAAATATAAATTATTGAGTCGTGTTTAAAAACAAACCAAGTTAAACTTGCACGTTGTTTACGATACACGTTAAATTTCGTGTGTTTGATGCTCACGTGTGTGATTGTGAAACGATCATCTGCGAACTATAAAATGATCAGTCATCGCTGATTTTGAGAATATAAATGATGTTAATTGCGTTTTATAGAATACCTGCTGTGCTGCCTTCTGGCGTTCATTTTAAGAGCTATTTTATTCGCTCCAGGTATTTTTATTCGTAAAATGTTTCATGTAAATATTTTTTTTTTTATAGTACTGCCGCGGTGGCGTAGTTGTATTACGGTGCGACTGCAGTGCTGAGGTCTTGAGTTCGTTCACAGGTTGGGCAGTAATGTTAGGTTTTTCGTCTTAGTGTCAGCGTGACGGGACGGAACACACACGGCGGAAAGTTGGAACACCAGTTGCGTCTCTACCTACCCTAGACGTCAGTGTGGGTGACGGGTGTGTGTATAAACAAAGTTTATTATTTATAGTTTTAAATATACACGTATGTACATGTTCTTTTGTGTTGTGTGTCATAAAACACTGTACTGCGTGCGGTCTTCGCTGATCCTAAAAGGTTACGTTATCTCCAAATTAAATTAAAACGCAAGTTAATTACATGTTGATAAAAGTATAGTGTTAAAAAGTATTGCATAAATTATAATAGCAGTAATTAAAACAGTTGATATGGAATTAATTCGTAATGTCTGGAACATCCGATTAACCGAAACTTCGCAAATTATTTAACGGTCTTTTTACATTGACAATTTATTATTAAGAAATATTTAAACTTTCTATTGTTAAAGTACCTACAGACTAATGAAATAATTAACTTCGTTTCACTTAGCAAGTTGTATCGTATTTTTTAAAAATTATCTTCTGGGTAAATGCTACTCGTTACGTAAATGTATAAGCCCACCAAATACAAAAGTGACACTTATATTACGCTCCCAAATAAATGGTAATAAAATGAATACTATCTACATTAGCTGCTTATAAAAACCTAATTAATCTAATCATTGTATTTCAGACGTATGTATCATTACTTCTACGCTATGTTTGACTCTAATAATGGCGTTACTACTGTACTGATTTTGGATATTTACTAATAGCGAATAGAAAGTTATATTATCCCATGAACTGAGTCTCTTACCGAGACTAGTTCTTTACGCGGTATGCCCGCAGCTGTAACTCGTTCATAAATACGTCGACCTGAGCAAATAGGCGGATCAGCGTATTACGAGTCAAGAGGTGAGAGAATCCCACTATCAATATATAAGAAAATAACATGAAGTAACCGAATCGTATATGGGCAAGTCATGAGGCGCGGTCACTGTCGCCTGTCCCTAAATGGAGAGAAATGGCTGCGCCGGCACCAGCCAACATACGACCCGTGAACTCACGCTCCCAGTATTACTTTCGATTTTACGTGTGATATTAACACGGTTGGACGTTTTTATTGTTTTATAGTGCTATTGTTTCAGTGATTTTTATTTGGAGTTGATGGTTGTTGACATGTTGGTAAATACTCATGTTAAATGTAGTTGTAATTTTTCAGTAAGATAGTGTATTGATCAGGAACTGATAGGGAGAGTAAGATTTCCTATATTTACGCGAATGTTAGCCATCGAAATCAAACTACATCCTACTAAATGCAGCCTTCAAGGCCACGGGGCCGACCCAGTCCGGTGCAGTCTTCGAAACGTCGAGAGGAAATAATATTAAAATCATAAGAATAGTTTTATTTCGAGAAATATGAGGGAGTTTCGAGTCCATACCGACCTCACATGTCGAGTTGGCTGGGTGAGGTGACGAAACTTGTCTCTCATTTGTGGGCTCGTCATCCGATGTGCCATAAAGCACATCTGCGTTTTATTATTGATAGAATGAAAGACATTTAGGAAAGGTTATACAAAAATAACATCATTATCGTTCTCTAATAACATCATAGTATAAAAAACGACTTCTGAAGTGATGGCAAATACGGCATATCAAATATAAAATTTACCAAAATAATCCTGGCTCCTAATAAAATTGCGATAAAACTTTGTGGCTGGATTTTCACCATATTTAGGTGTTACGGCCACACCCGTGACCCATCAGCGAATGCCAATACTATCTGATGGCGCGAACCAATAGTTAATGAAGTGATTTTTCCTAAATATAATTTATTATTTAAATATAATGTCTAGAGTCAGCGTGGTGACTCGTGCTCTTTGAAATATGACCTCCGTTTTGTGTGTTTACACTATGAAATATAAATGCCAGGTTGACTACAGGTTTAGTATAAACGGAATCGTGTGCGAATGGTGATACGTGATGCAATTTTAGATAGAGAATAATGAAAACTAATATGTTAATAATATTTTTAATATTTATGTGCAGGTATTGTTATTAGATTTCAAGATACGTATTTGGTTATCAATATTACCATAAAACCTACGGTTTTTATATCATTTAACTCTGTATATACTAATGTAATCGGAAACCCTCACTTGCACCTGGAGCACTCTGGGTAAACACCTTAGTGATAAGCAATTGGATTTTGATTAAAACTGGAATTTTATAATCCAGAAAATAATAATTATTACTCCATTTTCCAAGTTTACTTGTCTAGTTGACTACGTTTTAGGTATCATCGACAGCTTGTGTTTTAAGTAATTACTACAGATATTAGTTACCAAATTTCAATTAGATCGATATATAGATATGTCGCTAGTCACTGAAGAAATGTTAATTGAAATTTCGCAACAGCCGTACTTAGTAATAATGACGTATAAGGTGTTGTACACAACAGTGACATTTTATAAATGAATGTAAGCTAGACAGAATATAATTAATTGTCTGCGCCACAATGCAATGGACCGACAACAGTCTAGCAGTACTCATTTATACCGACATTTCAGTTAAAATGATCAAGGATCGTGTATATTTATCCATACTAATGTAATAAATGCGAAAGTTACTCGACAGAGTAATTTACACGTGACAGACAGTAATGTCATTTAAATAGACATGTTAAGCTGGCTAAACAAATTTTGCAACATATCCAACATCAATACTAAGGAAGAATACAGGTACTACTATTTTAAATGTAAAGCATAAACCTAATTCCACATCGGTGAAACCACGCGCAAAAGTTAGTGTTGTGTATATACTTGTAGATATAATATGCGATTCTGTAGGCTGACAAGATAGTTGCAACATAGATTAGTATCTCCGCAAATTACATTAATATTGTTATTATCAAGTTGGTAATGTTCGTGGGTCAACATAAATAGTAACGTTTAGTTTATCTCCATATTCAAATTATAATAGTCGTTGTACCGTTAGGTCAATTTAAATATTATGATAACATAAAAATAACATAAATAATAAAATCGGCCCTGAATTGTATAGTGTCTCACTGCAGCTGGCCACGGCTCTCTTCTGTTATTGAAAAGAGCATAGCTTCGGTTCGTTTACCTTACTTATGGTCTCATGCGAATTGGTAGTCCATATCTTCAAATTCTTATATAGAACTTAGATACGTATAGTTAGCGATGTGTTCCCTTGCCATTGAAATAACCGATAATTGACAAAGAATACACATTTAAATTCATAAAACTCAAAAGCATGTCTTGAGAGAGAATCCGAATCTGCCATGTCAATCTAGATGACTTTTTATACATCTTTTTGTATACCAAGTATCCCCAAAACATAAAGCATAATTTATCACAGATTATCTCGAAACATAATGCATAAGAACGCGTAACGTGTGTACAACGAAGCCGCGTGACCTTCCTGTGTCCAGCACCGGGTATTATAGTGATTTAAGTCCGACAGTTGTAAACTAGTTTGTACAACACAAGTAGCTACTGGGTTACCGGTTTTAAGGTCAGTGGCAGCCCTAGCCTGTGATTATCGGCCATTATATTTTGTTTGCATGTTCCGTGTTTCAGACTACCGTTTAGCAGAACTGTTAGGTTGCCTGTAGTGTATTATATTGTAATTGTATGATCTAATCGAACTTTAATATGTTCTATATGACTATTCTCTCATTTTTCATAGGTGTTTAACAGGAATGAAGATTTAGGGTGAAAATATCACGCTGGTCTTATATTTGGCATGAAATAGTTATACAATTACCTCTTATATCTTTATCATTAAAACGTGTTTAAATAAGGCTAATATTCTGTCCATCGGCAGTCAATACAGGCTGCAATTGTTTTTTTTATAGTGCTCAGTTTATGGTCCAGCAAAATGTAACAACCCCTTTGTGATGCCCTAAGGCAATGCCGCATAATGTGAAATTTGATAAAAACGTGTTTTAAGGGGCATCAATATCCCGGAAATAGCTACAAATAGTATTATGACGATAAATATTGGGATTTCATATTGAAATCTAAATGTTTCATATGATATAATAACTTGTTCGTACAATATCTTTGTAAGATATCGCCTCACAATTAGCATTTTCTACTATCCGTATTAAAGCCACAGCACCTGATGCACAGGCTTTATCTACGAGCGCGTTTAATTTAATAAAATCGTTGTTGCACCTATCAGAAAGGGAAAACGCGAGTTTCACCGCTTGTGGTCTTGTTAATGCAGCCTCGATGCGAACGGTACGACGTTCACTGTCAGTGATAGAATAATAAAACACCTTATGGACAAGCGAATGGCAGATACGTGAGTGCTGAACATGTCTAAAATGTATTTAAATTGTACGAAGTGAGCGTTTATGTTGCTGAACATTTACCTGATGCTTTGTGTAGGTTGTATAGAACGGTGGAAGTTGGCTCCTTAGATAATTATAGGTTGTTTTTTTTTTCAAATCATTCGTCTCAGGGGTTTATTTATTATTGACTTTTGAAGTATACAAACATCACATCAGAGTTTATCTATTTCTTGTAGCGGAGGGTGAGAAATTTTCGCTTATGGATCCGTCCGTCCCCCTACACCGGCGGTTGTATCGATATATGGGGGTTTTTGTTAATGTAATGTTGTGTTTGGTACTATCCAGGGGGGGGGGGGGGCGAGCCAGGTCCGCTATTTGATGCGATGCCGACTCACCCAATGATAATTATAGGTTTGTGGTGGTGACAGACGATTAGGCGGATTAAATTTGAGGAAAAGTGTGATTGAGATAAGGGAAATGATCTTTTTTCCCAGGTCTGATAATTTCGCCGATTAAATGACACTTAATGGTAAAGTTGAAACTGCTCTGGTGCCACCAGCTTTAACTGGTTGAATCGGCCTATTACAGATAGACAAAATAACGTGCAGTGTTATATTTAAGAGGGCATAACAATGCCGTCAATAAACTCTTAAGCTTGTATCTAATCTGGAACTCAAAGGGCCTTTGATACAGATCCAATTATATCCGTTCCCATTAGAAGGATTTGGCGCCCTTCCCTTAAAGACAAGGAATTACCTTTTACAAATTTCCAAAGAATAAAATCTCAAATCGCACTTTCAAAGTGTTGCTAACCAACCGTGTGACGTTATCTGAATATCTAGCATGAAAATATGAGTTTTACAATATTTTAGTACACTCAATTACTATGAGTGAATTTGAAAGATATATGGGTAATATATACCGGCACAGAATTACTTCGTCAAATTTTCCTGAAGGGCATTTTGAAGTGACCTTGCTTAGCAATAAATTACTGAATAAAGATGGAGCTCTCTCAACTTTTACATATTACATACTAGATGCTTTTTGCACAAGATGAAGACTTTGTGTCTTCGCATCGCTTTATCTTTAAAAAATATACCTACTTTCTGAAGCTGTAGTACTGTCACTGTGAACAATTTATAGCTGATAAATTTAATTATAATTATCTAAATTGGAGTATTATTTACGGTTTTGCCTCTATGTGTATTTGTTAAATATTTCAAGGTGAAATAAAGCATTATATTTAGAAGTAGACACTGTTAAAGAGGAAGTAAAAAAATTATATTAGAATTAGGCTCTCAAAACACCGAAATAATGATAGCAATTCCGACGTCAATTTTTGCTCATTCATATGACGTAAGCTAACAGATTTCGTTATACTGTAGGTGGCGCGAACTAAATTGCAAGTTGACATCATTCTTGAAGTTTTGTAAGGTGTAATTACAAGAGGGTCTGTCACAGGACTAACACGAAGTGGATTTATGTTTAGGTAATACGAGTGCATCTGTCAAAGAGACAGGCAGGTCTGAGGAAAATCAGGATGAAATATATTAGGTTGTTGAACTTCGCAGTCAGGCAATTGGATCTTGTTACGCTGTTAGTTTCCCTGTGCTCCATTGAGCGTGGAAATGTAAATACCAGATTGTCACTTGCGCAGTCGGCTAGCTCGAATCTTCGTATTCGTAAATTAAAGGTATTAGGTTTAAATTTTTGATCCACACTTTAGTTTTTTGACGTGGTATTTGTTCAAAGTTTTGTGGTAATCTTTGATACCAAAACTAAAGTATTACCATTATTATACAATGCTCCTTATCTTCTAACATTAATACTTATGATTTAATAAACAAACACGTGTTATGCTCGACAGGCTCTCATTTCAAATTCCACAATATCGGTGTCTTAATCGATTCACGGCTAAATCGATTCGTGCATACGACTTCAAAAGTTGGGCAATCGAATAGAACAATGGTCGGCGTACATCGAAAAGGTTGTGCTTTGGCGTTATCCGATCCTTATACGGACACGGTACATTCCTATTGACATTTAAACAACTGCTTTACTCGAAATGTAGTTTATTTAGCGCCAGTTTCTAAACCGAATGAATGTTATCGATTAAAATATAACAACACGATTAGAAATTGCTGTCAGTGTATTGTGTATTGAAACGAGATATCGATTCCAGTGCTTGAATTTGTGAGGTCCAATCAGGTTAAGATATTGTCACAAGAATGCTTACATTCCAGAATTGAGCTATTGTAATATATAATCTTTTTTTGAAGTATCTTATTGTCATGTAAGTAATAAGAATCATTGAATAATTCCATTTATAGCCTGACCAGGAATATAATAGTCCTTGTTTTTTGAGGTGAATTATGAAACTAATTTCTTGTCCCGACAATGTTTACTTTAAAATTAAAAAGCAAAGGTGGCGTATAAGCAAAGGAGGTTTTTTATTTTCCTGGACGGGCTATACTTCGTTTCGTATTTATTTATGTTAGTTTCAGTTATTGTTATTACGGAAATTATTTTTAGGTATATTGATACGTTAAAGTAAGATCCGAGTAAAAAAAAATACGATATACACTATACAGGTCCTTAGAAATAGTATGTACGTAATATGATACAATAGTTACTCCATTTAAGTGGAATAAAATGCAATTTTTTACTATTGAATGGCTAATCCGGTCGTGTTTATTTTCCAGTTATGAATACCAAGTAGTTATTGGAAGTAATATCATTGCGTGTCAGATAAAAAATATAGTTTATTGTCGACTCCTGGATTTTAGTATAAAAATTGGCGTAAAAGAGGTTTTAAAGTGCTTTTTATTATTACTAGACTTTGTGGTAGGTGATAAGCAACGATAATACCGCATTAACAATGTTGTGGCACTGAAGCACCATTTGCGAAACTTTTTTTTATATCTTTAATGTCCCTGTTGGTAAGGCTAAGTAATTAATATTAACCAATATTCCACGGACACTTCTATAGTCAGTGAGGTCCGCCATTTATAATTACACATAAAAACTTGCATAAATGAGAAGTGTCGTAAATGCAATTTCATTATATCATATGGCACGTTACGTGTCGATCGTATGAGTAAGTGTCGTGTACTTTACGATAATTTTCATTATAACACACTGCCCGCCTCATATGGATAGGTGTCAACGTTTTTAAAAAAGCGCATGACACGGCAACGTCCCTTAATAGGTGGGCATTTATTGTTACTTAACCAAATTTCAAGATTTTCGATTACGTTAACACTTTATTTTATCGATTTAAATTATACACCGATATCGATCTGAAGTGCGTTCGATTGTCGTGACCTGGCCGGTAAATGGCATTTTACGTACTACCGTTTTGTTTTTACGTTCCGTTTAAGGTTATCAACCGTGCCTTAAATACAGTGATTGTATTTACCTAATTGATTGGAAATTAATTTTTGTGTAATAACAAAAAGTGTAAAACGTTGCAATAAATTATTTTAATACATTGTTTCTTTATTTATAAATCGACATAATATATTTGTAATCGAATACAGTAATTGTCAACTTTAGAATCGATAGGCGAAGGCTGTGAAAAATGGATATGCGTTTTTTATTTGTTATTCGAATTTATTATAGCTATTACAACACGATTTTATTACACGAACGCACTGACATTAATAGCTTTGCTATTTGCATTTATAATAATTTTATTGCGTGAATGTAGTTATAATTATGATAAAAGTTACTACTGTGTTTATAATAAATTTAAAGAAAATTTATACGCCCTATATTTAATATATTGCTTATTTATAACAGTTTATAACTGTTGTGTGATCGAAGGGGGCTATGAATGTAGTTTTCTATAAAACTAATTTCCAGAAAAAAGGAAAACGAAAAAAGCTATTCCGATACCGGGAATCGAACCCGAGCCTCCTGGGTGAGAGCCAGGTATCCTAGCCACTAGACCATATCGGATATAATGGCTATGCCAAATTATGCCGTCTGGAGTTTAAGCATATAACAAAATCTATTTATAAAGATATGTAACTAGGTAACAGAACTAATTTTAGATTTGTTAACGAGCGAGAATAAATAAAACTAATGAAGTCCATCCGTCGTCGATGATCTTGGATTTGTTTTATGTTATTTTACGCATAAATTAATAGTCTACGAACCGTCTAAATAAAATTGCCCGGCTAACGACGCACACTTCCTATTACGTTATATTACAAATTATGATGGTGTATCATAATGAGAAATAATGGATACGAGCTCCGGTAGGCTAATGGATATAAAGAAACTGCTTGTTTTTATACAAGCATGAAGGCGTAATAAATACGTCGATGATGAGAATCACACTCGATCGTCTGCTTTATTCAAATGTGCTTATGGTATATTTTTGTTTCAGGTAATTGGTGATTCTACAGATATTAGTAAAAAGTAAGATACTTTAAAATGGGACAAAAACAATTTTTTATTCTACGGGCTATGAATATGTTAACAGATAAACATATGTTAAGGTAAGTAATCACCATCGCCCTTTAGTAAAAGTAACCTGCCACTGAGAGATATAAAAATTTACATCCTTCGATTCCTAATAGCATGAAACGCAACAAAAACGTAAAGAAAACAAGACCGACCACTGCTTGCTTCTACATCATGTTACAAAAAATACTTCACTATACATTAAATAATACACATTTTTGTATAATTCTAAAATGTAGGTAAATATTGTAACTTTGACTTTTTGGACGACCAATTCCTCAGTCTCTCCTGAGACCATGAAGTCAGCTGCAGTCTTCAAAAATTCGGGAGAAAATTATTATATAACAAAACCGCGACAAAATATGTAAAATAATTTTATTTCAATGTCTCACATTCGCGTAATCATAAGAAATCATTAAATAATACACAAAATTAAGTGTTATTCACTACATTCAACGAATCAATTTAAATCGCAGTCGTCCAAACGAACGTATGTTTGGAGGAGCTTAAAATAAACTAATAACAAGTACACTCGATAAATACCGACAAGTGTTCAATTTAGGACCGTTTTATTAACCGGAAATTTATTTTAAACCGTCCCAATTGATTTCCTCTCGCTGACGGATTCCTGTCCTAAGTTTAAGGCGGGTAGGGCTGTCGTCATTTCTAAAAAATAATGACGTATTGTACAATGAAGATTAAAACATGATACTAAATATTAGTTATAATTATTAGCTGACCTATCATCTTATGAGGTCATACTGTTCTAAATAGAACTTTTTAGGTCTTCGTTATACGCTGTTTGTGTTTATATTGTGTTTATAAAATAGCTTGTTGATAATTGTTTTTGCATTGCATTATACCTAGAATCAGGTGCAGACTTTACCCAAACCAGGATAAATAAATGAGGTGATTCCAAAATACTGAGAAAACCAAACATGGTTCAATAAGTGGAGGGAAAACCTTTTATTATAGTAACACTTTAACTTGTAGCATTACTACACACAAGCAAGCTTTATAAGTTTAGATAATCTATTTCTACTTTCAAGGTAATGTTGCTGAATCCTATACGTATATCAATCTGGGTAGCCCTATCGATGCAGGATGGCCTGGTCCCGGTGGCGTGTTGGGTATGCTTCTATTTTGAATTGTTTACAGTCGTCGCCATTCATGGCTAATAAAGTGCGCGCGCGCAGCCATTGTGACCGCAGCATGGCTGCCGTTTAGGGAGGAATGCCCTCCCGCGTCAAAATGTTGGCGTTATTGTGTTTGGATTAGGAACTAGGAATAATTATGTTTGTGTAGATTGACTGCAGTGATTATGGTTAATCGCTAATGCAACGTTTAGATCTGTTTGTGTTATCAAGTTTTAATTTGTAATAACAGTACTCTCTTACGAAATCGGTAGTACGCACAGCCTATATCTTTTATGGTTGTAAACTATTATTCTTTTAAATTAAACTATTAATTAAAATAGTTTAATTTAAATCTCTAACATTCGCATAAACGTAAGAAATCATTATGTTATTCTTTTATTTATCTTAAAAATTCTTTATCATCTAAAGCGCAAGAAGGTATATGAAACTACCTATACGGTTTTGGGATTTATAGCTTATAATAATTCGGCAAACATTTCGATTTGGTTGTTTAAAAAAACGACGGACTACTGGTTCTCCCAAGGAAACACGAAAGCTTTTCTATTGACATACTAACTACACCCAAGAAAAGAAAATCATTGTTATAATTTTTTTGTAATATCAAGAAATTCCCCTTGAGATAGACATGATATTTATAGCCATAGTATTAACACTAATTTATTATTGAACAAAAAAAAAAAGATATCACAATCATTATCGAACCTTGGACTTAATATTTTTACAATAGATTAATCGAAAACGTAATAAAAAAAAGTAGCACGAAATGTAATCTAAACCTTGACAGCAGGAAATATAAATAGGTATAATAGATTCACGATTTATTCTGACCGTGAACTTAGTTTTTTTTTATTTAAGATAATAATATCTTTGTAACTGACTTCCAAAAAAGGAGGTTCTCAATTCATGTGTTCAGATTTTATGTACTTGGATTTCTCTGAGATTTATCTGTCGATTTTTATAATAATGTGTTTGGTACAAAATAATCTCTATTTAAGTAATATCAGTTTCAATAGCATATAAATTAAAAATAAACATTACTATATATTAAAAAAAGGTAATTCCGATACCGGGAATCGAACCCGAGCCTCCTGGGTGAGAGCCAGGTATCCTAGCCACTAGACCATATCGGATTATGTTGAGTTGTTCGAAATAAGCAAAATGAATTTTATTTTGTAAAAGACTAAGAATCCGGTATTTTTTTTCATAAGGTACACACACAGCATTTACTGTGCCATGCAGCAATAGAAGCGCAAAGCATAATTGAGCACTTGTCGTCTCATGATACTCAACACTAAGTTTTATATTCGAAGACATAAGACTCAATCGCGTCTTGTTGATGTTTGAGTAGAATCATCAAATGATAAAAAAGAAAACAATCGTATCAATATTAGTTTTAAAAGTGTGTCATACAGAAAAACGTGCTCTCAACAAATTGCCTAATAAATATCCCGTACCATTGATCTGTTCGAATCATTGATTCGATCGTAACTCGTAATGTATTCGCCCCGACTCGTACATCATCATTGTGCTGATGATCCTAATTGCGTCCAGAACGTGGTATCGTAAGGGCGCTATTGTTTTAATCGAATGCATCCTCATCTCGCCGGCGCAATTGTTGTGACCCAAATGTTTCATCAGGGTTGTTGCTAACGTCATCATACTAATTTGTTGAATTGTATGAAAATGTAAATTTTTATGTGTAAGTTGATTTAAAGCCGTTAAGATTGGTTTTAAGTGGAATAATGATACCGTCACGGTGCCGTATTTTTCAATATACATAATTATTTTATTGAAATTCTGAATTGCTGATTTGCTGTAGATTTTATTTGTAAAATCTGCGAAGAGACAGTATGAAAACGCACGCACTGCGAACACAGTTAAACGTATAAATTTTTCGCCATGCGCGGTTACCCTACTTGTGTCACAAAGTATGTTTATGCAATACTAGCTTTCGCTCGTGGCTTCGCCCGTGGGAAAAAGTTTTCCGGAATACACCTCTTGGTGTATATTTTTCAGCGACAAAAGCAACCGATGTCCTTCCCAGCGTCTCAAACCATCACCATACCAAATTTTATTGGTATTAAGTGGCTCGGCTGTGTAAGCGAAACTAACAGACTGACAGCATTACTTGCGCATTTATAATAAATATAGGTATGGAATATAGATATCAGAAAGCGTCACAGAACCTCGAGTCGCAGCCCTGTCACAGTCGGATTTGTGGGATTGGCGCAATTTCGCATGAGCTCATAGAGGAAGTCGACGTGGCGTGTTCGCACGTTCGCTCCCGGTTTACGTAACGCTATCGTTCAGCTTAAAATATCCTGCGCTTAACTAATGCTTGAGTTTTATTGCCAATCAAATTTCACCATTAAAGTTATTATTGATTTACGATTTATTAGTTTTTTTTAGGAGTTCATGAAATGTATGTTTGATGTTTCAATATAAGTAGCATGGAAGTTTTATGAGAATGATTGGAAACATATTTTGAATGGAACTTTCGACTCTATTAGGGTTTTTTAGTAAGTTTGTGTTGTAAATATGGTATATGTTCTTAGTAATTAAATAAAGTTAGTAAAAAGATGTTATTGACATGAGTGTTTATTTCGGACTAAAGAGAAGTAACTATGGCAAACAAAACACAAATAGTTCTAAAAATAGAACATATAAAAAATAATAAGTCACGACGAAGGTTACAATCTCCAACAGTTTGTAAATTTATTTTGTCATGTTTGTCAGCTGTATAGTAAATTAAATAATCAAAACTAATAAATATACATGCACGTATTTCGCTTCTAATCCTTAACGATTTATAAGCGTTACCGCACTGATTTGTCGAATTGTTTATTTGTATTTCATCGCTATGGCAACCTACCATATATACAATAGTTTATTTCGACGATGAATTTATCTACCACATAACTATGATGGTCGCTACTCGCTACCCACATGTAAATATGCATCATACAACATTGGCAATGGTTCTCAACTGACCAGGTGGTCTCCGTTCATTCGGTATCACTTTGTAAGACGCTATAAACAAAATTCACACCTCTAAAACCTCAGTAATTAACACAAATCTTCTCTCGAACGCTCTATTTGTCTCATACAATAAAATTCTCAGAAAGTTCGAAATCAAATAAAAAGAAAATACGCCTGTATAAAAGAACCGTAACATTTTTCAAATACAATTAAAGTGCACGGTGTATTCGGTAATAAAATGTAAACAATTTCAACAATGGCAGTTTATTCGTGTTTATATTTACGGCTAACATAAAATACGTTAAGAAAATTACATGCTCGTACAAATTCAAAAGGTGGAAAGATGTAACAAGAACCGGATTTGCCGAAAAACAAATAAAACTCCGCCAACCGGGAAATGGTCGGGCTTCTTTAGATAATCTCGCATGTGAACTGTTATTACTAATATTTTATTCGATTTTTGTTTAGCCCATTTCGTGTTTTGTAAAACAGTTTCAATAATATGTAGTATGGTAATTTATTAAAGATTTCTTGATTTATAGTCATTTAATATTTACATACCTGTGTGTTAAAAAATATCGACGGATAATAATAATATATGAAGTATAAACCACATGAAGCGAGCTTTACGTCCTTCAGTGCCTTTAGTTTTTATTGTGAAGTGAATAATTGTGACTCTTATTCATAATTCTTATAAAATAATTGCACACACATGTATGCAGCGGACGTCAGAAATTGTATTTGCGTTTAGTTAATTAAATAATTATACTCGGGTTTGCTTGTGCGTCAATAAAATTATAATAAGTTATGTTACATTGATGGAGAAATACATAAAACAACTATGTCTTTCGCTATTGAAAAAAATGCCTTGAAATGGTAAATAAATAAACATGGTATGACAAAATAAATATGTAGAGATCAAATAAAATTTCACACTATTTAAAAAGAAGCGGTGACATTCTAGGTGGGTGTGGATCGGACTGCCGAGATGAATGCCTGCAGGTTCAAACGAAAAGGGCACAATACCCTGACTTTTCGAAAATTATTGTTCATTGTATTCTTTGTGAATTATCCCTTGGTTTACGGCGAAGGAAAACATCATAAGGAAATCTGCATATCTGAGAAGTTCCCTATAGAAAATTTGAGGACTTGTGAAGTCTACCAAACTAGGCTAGCGTGGTGGATTAAGGCCTAATCCCTCCCAATGGTAGAAGAGGTCCGTGCCCAGCATATTAGGACAGTATATAATACAGTTCTAATATGATATAAATAAAATTTGTTCGTGATCGACATTTTCATGAACAGCCTCATATACTATCAGGATATAGGTACGCGATGATAATTCAAAAATTAACCATAGACTCGTTCACCAGTTTTATTACATAATAAACGTTTTAAATCATGGCTTGTTATAACATGCGTTATTAAATAACATTGACTCCGACTTAACAAATAATGTTCCAACGTGTACGTTTGTTTACGTTACATTAGAAATACACAGCTAGGTAAACATTAAACATGGTTTTAGTTTAATTCCGTGTTTAGTTGCCATGTTTTAGTTAACCACCTGTGTAAGGTTTTCTGTCGGGAATAAATGCGTTTATTAGTTTAATACGTCAAACCCTTTGGGGATTCACGCGTGACGATCGATTATGATCATTATATAAGAAATTTTTGTGAGAGCATTTCACAATATTGTCATTCAAACAAGTAAGTGGGTTTGACGACAATTCAATATTAACGCTTTTCGATGGATTTCTTTTATATTTTATCGATGCGTCTATTAGATCATTGACTGCCTCGGTGGCATTGTATTATGGTCCGTCAAAATGTTATTGTGTTACCACTCGGTATCAGTCTGTCTCTAGAATTCGCACCCGATATGGCGATATTTACCCCCTCTCCCCATCCCCCCATATCACACCATGGGACGGAAGACACACGGCGGAATCTCGCTATTCAGTTTAATTAAAAACTGTTAACATGGAAGGCAAAGATGTTGGTATTAAATACAAACGTCTATTTAAAGATGATGCATTCAATAAACTAACACTAAATCAAAATGCCCTGCTTTCACATCTAAAGATTTGTCTATGAAACGCGATACACCATTTTTAATTACGCACCATGGTATCGCTTTGAACAGATTTTCAGACACTTTACGACGATGATAAATTTAACAATGGAGACGGCGTCAGCATCGACAGCTGCGAACGACCGCGGATCGTAAATACTGGTGGAGTTTAACACGAGATAACAACGGGATGACTGGTATCAAACGGTATTATAGAGGATTCTCTTTGAAATGCTAGAAGTCCCGGTCCACTTGCAGGTCTGTTGGACGTTGTCTTGAACGCTGTGGGTGCGTTCAAGGTTTGTATATACCTATATAGTTCTTTAAAGTGTCATAAAATTCAACATTTATATTGAAACGGTGCGTCAATACTTTTTGAGTCAAGTGATCTCATTTTGAAGGTTATTCCATGTTTAGTCGCTAGAAGTTTGTAGGAGATAGTTAACACAAAAAAATATTCGTCGTTGCGGTTTTATAAATTATAACTGTATTTTTAAAACAAACCTATAATAATAATTTTATTGTCAAAATGTTTACATATTTTGAACTCATTCGAATGAATGATGATACCAGTAAAACGTATAACATTCTTAATGAGTTATTTTGGCTTAATGTTGCTGTAGTTATTAAAATAAAGTGTACCAACTCATTGCTTTAATTTTAGCTGTCATTTGTCAAGAAACTAGCAACGCTCGCGGGCGATGCCAAACGCCCAGACTTTTGTGTTCACCACGCAGGTGATTCATTGTTACACATTTTTGTTCCAGAAATTTCATTTATACTGACAGTTAGCGTTTCGACAAACGTTTCTACAGAATTTTGTAGACATTGATGCGTAGAGACAATAAAAAAAATCTTATCTCCACTGCATCTTCTATTATACTCATTGGCATGAAACCATTATAACGGATTAGCACCGCACAATTCTTTAATTACACGGTCAACTGCTTGTCACGTTATTATCAAAATGCTTTATAATTAATGGGAACTGCTAACCAATTGACAAACGAGAATCTGTTAGTCAAACATCGCCCACGTGTCGAACTTGGTGTCAAGACATCATCGGCTCAACGAATACAGAGAAAACACCTGTCCGAGTGGGCGGCGCGACCGCGGCCGATGGAAAATTCTCACAATAAATATTTACCTGGTTACGCAAACAGGAACCAAGTACTGATCTTTGTTTGAAATGAATTGTAGCGTTACCGAGAGATACGCAAGACACCATGATATGTTTACGAAATAATTCTCATTCCACGTTGTTTCCAATAGATCACACTTAGCTATTGTTTATCCTAAAATGTTTTGATACAAACGGTTATTATGATTTATGCCCGATGTATTTAAGTACGATAGTATCACTTTGAAGTTTAATGTTGTTTTTCTTAGAAAACCGATGAATACCCGCGTGCTAAGTTCAAGGGATGGACGCGCTGAGCGTGAAGCTCAGTTTCCGGCGCGACCTGATGCAGTCATTAGCTGTGGCATACCACGACGTCGTGCAAAATTCTACGACCCTCTGTCTGTGTGAATTTATAAATAATCCCGGTACGCCAGTGGCAGTGGCGGTGCGGCAGACCGCGGACGGCGCGGGCGCGCGATCCGCAATGAGCGCCGCCCTGCACGACTCTTGGGTATCGGCCATAACACGCTACACTACAATCCGCACCTTGAGTAACTTCCAATGTGTGGGCTTGTGGTCTACCTGCTAAAACGTCGCGTGTGCACTATCCGTTTTATACAAAAGTGAATGTGAAGTGTTTGTTCCAAATTAGTCAAAGTCATCTTAACTTTAGATGACGGCTATCAGTGTTTGTGCGAAGTGATCCGAAGATTGGTTATTATTAAACAGGTTTTATTGCTAAATTTTTAATGATAAAATTCAAGAATATTCTCTTTAGCCAACGGTATGACCGGTCACAAAAATTTTTGCATGTCGTCTGGCTGATTAAGCGCAGACATGTCACTTCCAATTCACAGGAGAGAATAAATTGTCGTTCGTTCGCGGCACTCACAAAATTCTTGGTTTATTTGCGAGGAGACGTCTCATTCAAATTGTAACGAACTGCTTTGTAAATTTCTTTGCGCATCAATTTTGACACACAGTTCTTTTGTGACCTACAACAGCAATGCAGGAAAGATTAAAAAAGTTCCATGAACGAGATCTAATTTTATCAAACCATAGTTCTGTAACAAAAAGGACATGAGTTACTTCCAGAAATACGCCTAGACATACAGCTATGCCGACAATGCTAACTGGTGTGACATTTAAAAATGACGGAGATTAAATCACTAGATTCTTAATTGAATCATATAATAGACTCGTAGTGGATGACCATAAAAATTGGGCGTTTGAATGAAGCCTCTATTGTGTGTTGAAGACAATAATTATTTCCATTGATTTCGCAATCGTTTTCTAGTGTGGCTAATTCACTGTACATTATAATTGACAGCTCATTATAGCATTCATTTAGGCACATTGTTAATGATACATCTATTTTTATATGGCCAGTTCTAAACTCGTACAAGTTCAGATGTGACGTCGGTCCGTCTCCGTCCGCATTACGGCTCATTGTTTTGGTCGTAAATCATTTGGAGCTTTTGTTTTAGATACCAGAGCTCGATTCTTTGGTTTTTTCAGAGCTATAATCTTATTTTCTCGGATCGTACCGTAGCCAAGAATTTCTCGTTTAACGGCATTATCTTTTAGTTCTCGTCCCTCTGGTTACTATTGTGTTAAGACTGGGGAAACGTAAAGTCTGTCAATACTTATGTTAAATATTTAAAATTACGTTTTACAAATAATGAAATTTGACCTGGTTTATATTGTGCTGCTAGCAACATGGGGTTAAACTTTTTTTTTTAAATTTCATCATTAGCTTTACTTGTCTAATGTATTCGACACATTTTTTAGCTTATTACTGGTGATAAATGAATTTAAAGAACGCTCGTTAAATCTATTTGCTAAGCTGAGAGATCTGTGCCAAGATTTATAAAAACAAAATCTTTTTTGCATTGCTGTCAGTAATAAACAAAGCGATAGTTGCATGATGTATGTTATGGTTATGACAAATAAATATGAGCAGTCGTATTATTTGTATAAATATTCTTTATTTTCCTTATAGATGTAAATTGCATACACAAAAAAGCAGGTTTTTTTTCTGTAACATAATTAACAAGACTTAGAAATTTATCGGAAAATGTTGCATGTTCCAGTTGCAATTTTGTCGATATTTACGTTTTGGCGTTACAAGTATTACATGTCTACGCTTGTAACTTATTTTCGTGTCAGACGTCCCACACACATTTCCAGTTTCGTCATTATTAGTCCATAACGTAATGTTGTGTATAACATGATGTTTTGGACGTTGTTACAGCATGGTTATTAAATCACTCCGCGCGACCTTGTACTTCATTGTTGTTTAGTTTATGTAAATTGTATGGTAATTATGTTTTAAAAGGAGCTTATTGCTTGTATAAAGTTTGATCATAATATGAAATCGAGATACCAGTGTAAGATACGTTGATACGTGACCTGATAAGATATCATGGTCAGACTTAAATATTTAGAGCACTGATCAAATAGATAGGTTTGTTGAAATCAAACCGATGTTTGTTATACGATTGTTCTCCGGAATCCAGCATTCAAGGTTGCTTATACAGAGTATCTAATAGCACTTTCATTTGCATAACTGAACATGTGTCCTCGTTGTATCGTATTTCTTTTACTCGCATTGTTCATAACTGTGTACTGGTGCAGCGCATTCCTCGCGATCAATGATATGCCACATTCAAGTGTACCACTCAAGTAATTGCTAACAGATTGTTACGCAAATGTGATTGACGATAACGATTCGGTTGTGTTTACCGTTACTTCAATTTGGCCACCGTTCTGTCTATCTGCTGCCTCTGGAGGTTCGTTCACCTCGTCGTTTGGATGTTATTCCATCTCGTGTAGTTTGTACTGATGGGCTCGATAGGCCGACCTTTGTCCAACATATGGAACTAATTTCAACGTAGTAGCCGATGACTGGTCATTTGGCAACGAGAACTTAATTTTCAATGATGTATCAATACGGAATGAACATGTCTCGTTATTAATAAGAAAATAATGAAGCAATGTTGTTCAGTGAGTAGTGTGTGAGTTTTTTGTGATAAGTGCCGCGATAAAGCCGTCAAAATGATGCAAGGATTTCTGGACTCGCTCTACAAAATTTATTCAGGTAAGTTGGAGATAAGGTTTAAGAGTATGATAAAGTTAAACTCATTTGAATTTTAAATATTTGAGTTCTTGCATGTATGATTAATGTATCATGATTCTAAGGCCCAAAGCAAAATAACAGTCGGTAAAAACTAACGGAAACTTAAGATTAAGATCAACTAAGTCGAAGAAAAACTTTCGATTTCGTTTGTTCATACCTGCCAACAATAAATTATTGCTAACAAATCACTTCGAATACATATTATGTATGGCCTCGGGCGTCTGGTCGTCCACATTTTTATAAGGAAAAAGTTCCAATATGTAACAGGTTATGTAAAAAAAAAAACATTAATTCTCACGTTGTGAGAAGCGCAGTGATCTTCAAAATATACAACGGCTGACACAAATCTACATCGGTTGCTAATCGTTATAATCATGGGGTTCAACAATTTAATGCTGAAACGCGAATTAATTCCGAGTTTCATGTGGTAGTTTATATTTGTGCATTTGCAGGTACCAGAGCAAGTCTGACTAAACAATCGCTTGACATTCTGCATTCGACCTCTATGATCCAATAATGTTTGTATTATAATACCGTCGCTTCACGTGTTCAATATTGAGGTTACGAACCTCGATCCCTCGGAGCCCAGTTTTTTGTAGCACGTAGTTCATGATGCTTTACTCGTTTAATTAGTTATCGCTGCACGGTCACGACTGGTCATTATTTGAAACGAGATTCGTCAGGGGCGGGTCGGCTCATGTATTAATATTTAGTTGGTAATTTGCTGCCGTCATTTTTTTTTTTTGCTTGTATTGTTGCTAAATTAATCTTTGTTAATGGGGACGACGACCTCGGAGTATGGAGCGTTTTTTCGCGGACGTTTGTTGCCAAAACTATTACGAGTGTTATAAGTGGTTAATAATAATAATAATAATATCAGCCCTGTATTACATACTTGCCCACTGCTGAGCACGGGCCTCCTCTACTACTGAGAGGGATTAGGCCTTAGTCCACCACGCTGGCCTAGTGCGGGTTGGTAGACTTCACACACCTTCGAAATTCCTATAGAGAACTTCTCAGATGTGCAGGTTTCCTCACGATGTTTTCCTTCACCGTTAAAGCGAACGATAAATTCACAAAGAATACACACATGATTTTAGAAAAGTCAGAGGTGTGTGCCCTTGGGATTTGAACCTGCGGACATTCGTCTTGGCAGTCCGTTCCACACCCTACTAGGCTATCGCCGCTTGCTATAAGTGGTTACGTTTGCGTTTTTTACGATTCAGCGGTAAAGAAAGGGAATTTACGTGAGCGTCTCGTGTTATTTTTAACGATTATCCGAGTCTTGTAGACATTTGGCACGTTTACTGTTTAGTAAGGTTTTTCATTGGATTCATAAAAATATATTTTTCATGTCCTTTGTCAGCGTCCTTTAAATAATTTATATTAGATCCTTACGCCGAATATACCTTAAACACAGGTTACATACCCTTTTTTGCATTGCGTCGTATCGTCTTAATGCATGTGTGGCGTTCAAAGTAAAATTCAATCTATGAAAACTGACGTAAATTCTCATTTGAATAATATGCACAGATAGCACATTGATATAGTATGAATATTATTATGATACAAATAACAATGTTATGTCTGTCATATCACTTTATGAATACTAGAATACATATATCTGCACCGTTCAATCAATAACATGGCATATTTAACGTATCGATGTTTGGCAATATGTTTTAATTAATTTCTCAATAGTTAGAGCACATGTGCATGGTTGCAATCATTTTGACCCGTGGTTCAGTGTCACCGCAACCTTGAGACCGTCCGATAAGATCTATCAGTTAGAGTGGAACATGCTTGTATTAATTATCGTTAGTTGTTTATATCAAAAATGTGTACATATTATATGAAGATCATTGCAAGGAAAGCATTTTTTCCTTTTTTTTTTGTTTGGAATACTTTTTGCGAGGCGGCAATGCAGTAATAAACAAGCTAAAGTATGACATTGATATAAGTATATGTTATTGTTTTTAAAGGAATAATACCGGAAGATAACCCTTATCACTGCCGATGTAAGTAAATCGTTAAAATGATTTATAAAAACACGCAATATACAAGTATAATAAGGAAAATACGATACCTGTATTATTTTATTGCCATTGACCTAACCCTAAACAGGGGTCTGGAATTCGCATGGCATCCTTCCTCGACCGTGAATTTCTCATAAAAGGGGATCATGTGGGCCATAACCGGACCTCTACCATTGTGTTTCGCTCGTTATCAGCGAAATAAAATTTAAAAAACTCGACCTAACTTCAGACAACTCATTTACTTTAAAATAGAGTTTTCTGTTTTTTTACGATAATCTAATTCGTTGAGTTAATGTTCTCTATTTTAAGTTCGGGGTTTATAGTTTTTTATTTGATTGGTTCTTGAAATTGGGTTGGTGGTTTTATGCTTTTGAGTCACTTTTTGATTTGAGACATTCAGTGGATCCAATTATAGGAATTATTGGAATAAATACAGAATTGAGGACATAATCAACTAGAAAAACAGTTTTATAATTTATAATCCTGTCATTTGTTTGAGTTGTTGTAAACCATGCCACTTCGAACTTAAATTCATCATAATTTCTTAACAAATAAGCATCTTATAACTCATATTTAGTATTAACTTTATTTGATTGTAAAAAGAAATAACTATTTGTGTGGTCCGTAATAGTTTTTGCTTGATTATTTTTAACCGACCTCAAAAAACGGAGGAGATTCTTTAAATCATCCGGTGGTCAGGTTTGTATTTGGTTTGGATAATGGACTTATCTGTTTTTAATGAGTTTGTTTCCAAACGTGATAAATTTATCTATAGTCGTATATAGTTTGTGATTATGTAAGGCTTTATTTGAATAGCGTTCGTTTAAGGTTATAGCTTAAGGTCCATTTTTCATACATTTTGTTTCACCTTTAATCTGGGTAACTAAACAAGTATTGACAAGTAAAGAATTTAAATTCACGTCTAGTTAGTGATTAGTTCTCGCAGTTGAAAGAAAAACGTAAAAATAATTAATATGCATGGATATTTCGGCCTTTAAAATTTAATACGACGAAATTTTAAAGGCTCAAGCTATAACCTATAACCTTAATTTTTTTTAAGCTATAACCTTAATAAACTAATTTCCTTATCTTAACTGAATAATATTGAAAAGATTTTACTAATACAAGAGTAAGTGTATGATAATATTCATTTTAATGTGATGCTTTGAAAATGAACATTTAAATATACCGTCTTGCCATAAATATTGTAATAAAGAAAAAAGAAAATTGTTAACTGCAAATAACATTTATTACTTTTACAGTGTGTCAGTTTAATACATAAATATAAAACAATTAAAAATATAAAAAGCTTATTCGAAGTGGTCTCCATTGGCTGCAATACAGTCCTTTAAACGATGAGGCCAGTTATCAATAGAAGCACGCACTCTTTCCATGGGAAAATTCTTCACTGCCAATCGTATAGATTGTTTTAGGGACTCAAATTATCATGGCGTTTAGAGCAAGCTGTACTCTCTAAAACTGACCACAAATCATAATCCAGCGGATTAAGATCGGGACTAGACGACGGCCAGTCTTCAGCTCTGATGAAGTCCGAAACGTTCGATTCCAACCAAGACTGCGTGGACCGAGCTTTATGACCCGGCGCCGAGTCTTGCTGGAAGGACCATACTTGGTTATTGAACATGGTGATGTTAAGGGGCTTAACTACCTTCTCAAGAATGGTATCTTGATACACTTGTGCCGATGTTTTGATACCTTTTTCACAAAAATATGGCTCAGTCACTCCTTCATAGCTAACACCCCACCAAACCATCACTGAAGTCGGATAATGTCCACGTTGCACTCTGTCGACTAATTGGGAAGCTTCCTTAGAGCTTTGAGCATAAATACGGTCATTTTGTTTGTTAAAATGTTGCTCAATTGTAAAAATTTTCTCATCCGTAAACAAAATTTTTCTGTGACCTCCCTTTGCGTACCGCTTCAGTAGTTGTTTCGATTTTACCACCCTATTCTTCTTTAAATTATCAGTTAAGAAATGGCCAGTGCGTCTCTTATAGGCTGCAAGTCCTAAGTCATCTTTTAAAATACGCGACATGGTTCTAGGTGCTATCTTCATTTCCCGAGATAAAATCTTTTGCTTTCGGACAGGATTTCTTCGAATTCTTTCCCTTACTGCTTTGACCACCTTTTTCGTACGAACACTACGTGGACGGCCAGATCTTTTCTGTCACAAACAGAGGAGGTCTCATTGTACCTATTAATAGCCCGGTACACAAACATTTTACTAATACCAAGTGTATGGAGAGTTTTAAAAATTGCATTTGGCTCCATACCTACTTTGTGTAATGCTATCACAGCGATTCGGTTCTCTTTATCACCCCACACCATTTTAATATCGCAAAATATTTTACAATGTATTGGCGCCAAAATGAGAAAACACAATGAACAATCGTATAAAAATGACAGATTCGAAATTCAAATGTAATATTTTTTTATAATTAAGTGTAACAGTATTTATGGCCAGACTAAGTATTTTAAATGACTTGCTGCGTTACGAACTGTCAAGTGTCACTATCTTCTGAATCGAAGCGTAGGCACTTATTTATAAACAGTCTCATATATTGCTTCATCTTGATAGGAAACATCCAGTTCCAGTGTTCAATTTGGAATATTAATATCCCTTATTTTTATCAATAAATATTATATTTCTCTCAATACGGCAAGATCGTAGACTAAATAATAATGTTCTTCTGAGTATCATGCCCTTACACTAGGCACAATGAAGAATAAGTCAAGTATTTATGACCATGACTTTAGATATGATTAGAATTCCCATACCCAAACAAAAAAAAATCGTGACTTAAAAAATGAGCACGTCACACACATGACGCGGTAATTTCAACACAAAAATTATTATTCCTATATCGAATACTATCGAGAACTCATAGTAAAAGAGAATGCAGGTGTGCGAAGTCGTGATCGTACCAACAAGGTCGAGAGTTGATGCGGCGTATAGAATAACCATTGTTCCGACCGATTAATATGCAAACTGTAGACGTATTGAGGATTATAATCGAGAACCTACGGTACGGGCTAACGGTTGATCCAGCCATTCAATTTGGGGATCGTGTTTTGTGTAGGGTTGTTATTGCGTTCGAGGCAATATTCGTTAATTGTAAATTAAGGATTTAATGCAATATATTATGTTTGGTTATGATTTTTAACGAACCCTAAAAGTTCATTTACTGCATATAGCATAGTTTAAAACTTTGCACAATGTAATATAAATCCTAAATTTTCTAGAGAAGATAACCCTGTTATAACGTCAGGGAAAGAATTTTTGGAATGAACAACGTGATGTTTATCACTTTTTATGATTCCTGCTTTCTTGATACATGTCAAATATACATGATATTTACGTTACAGTTGGCAGTAGATATTTATATCTTATCTGATGGTCACAATTTCAATTTGTGAAACCTTTTTTATAAAACAAGCCCCCCATAAATAAGCCTCAGTCGCGTTACAACCTTTATGGAGATCTTCCCTTCTGTGGTAATTATTTTGTTATACTCGAAAAGTCTGCTTCTCATAGCGGATTTGTTAATATTTTGATGGTGCCGCTCATTATCTATTACATTTATATAAAACAAACGGATTCCGCGTTATTTCAAATCATTGGCAGCTTATGACGTCACATATATCACCGGTGTCGCTTGCAAAATGTTCTCGCAAATGTCAAGAGCACTCGCGGTTTGAACTGCATGCTGTGCCCAACATGATATTTTGTGGTAGCTGTCATGTCTCACTCAAGGGGACACGGCAACGCCCAAAAGTAGGCTAAGTATCTTTGTATCAAGTTGTTTTTTTTTTAATTAAATATTTCACGAAATGTCGGTGTGCAACGGCCAGTACGTTCCGGTGGGAATTTTGTGACCTTCGCATTAAAAAGAAAGAAAAAAGGTTGTTAATGTATGTATGGGTTTTTACTTTTGTTCTTTTTGTACGCATTGAAGTGCAACAAGAAGTGAGTGAATGTCTACCAACGCACTTAAGTAGGTAATTTAATTTCAAACTCAACAGCGCTCAATGTGCCAATTGACGTCACAGCATGACAATAACTCGCTCTTTAGGGTTACGAACTGCTGTTTTGACATTTGTTACTTAAATGATTTGTTTACTATTCTGTCAGTTTCCGGACGATTGTTTCACAACAAAGTGGAAAATTCCACAATCCAGATTGTGTATAGCATTCAAAAATCGTGTTGGATACTTTAATTTACATTTCAATAGGCCGAAATATAGGTTGTATTTTGTTTTGGTCAAAAACGTTAAGCGAAAAATTTCTCCTTCGATAAACCTTATTATTTAAAATTTCCATTTCGAATGTCGAATTAATTTTGTAAATATATCTGAATTATTTAAAATTAATGTTTGAGCTCATAATGTCAACAAAACTTGAACGTGGACATGACTAACCAATTAACACCCATAAAGCAATTTACACATATCAATCAGTTTAATAAGTCATATTGAGTCAAGACTTGCATTCTCTTAGGGCTTGGTCAAACAGAAAGTGCTTTTAGCTCGCATCAAGGAGCTATACTCCATACTAACGTCACGTTTATAAGCAGTTTCGTTGTGTCCCGGGTCGGACGAAGTAATATTGCGTTTTTCTGCCCAGTATCCGACCGGAGTCTAATTTGTGCCCGATATGGTGATAGGCTTACATCATGGGATAGAACAAACAAGGTGAAAAGTGGGTGTCCTGGTTGCTACTCTATCTACCCCTTTAAGAGTAATGGCATGATGTGTTGTAGAATTTACTGCAACATATCAGTGCGCACTCTACGTCAACATACCTAGCTGGCCTGAAATTCATACTTCGGGCATCCTCTTCACCTCTCCTCATCCTATTCCCATTACTCGCAACTAACTTCTAAATACTGACTTCAAGAATTCCAAAAAGACTAAATGTAGCTATACATGCCATCAGTTGCGAAAGGTAAAATTTTTCAAAAGGTAACTCGATGCAAAATAAATGCCTCAGTTAACATGTCGCGGTCAATTTAATAGAAAACAAAAACTAACACAGACAAGTATACAAACCTAAAAGGGAAGCCGGTAGAAATCTGGTTGTATGGAGGCTTCACCACTGCATGCCATACTACACATAATCATGCGGCGCTATAAAGCATGCGCTACATCGCTTTCTGTTGAACCGAGCCTTTAACATTTTCACATTTAAAGACTCGTACTTGAAAGCATTAATGATGTTTATTAAATTAAGATCGGGAAGGTCGCGGCCGAACGGGAGACAATAATGTGTTTCACTGTGTATCTCAGATCGAAGGTCAACTGTTACTTTCAAGTCACGAGTCGGTTATTGGTGTTTGTTTCCTGCATGTTTTAGGGTTCCGTTTGGTGCGGGTTTGATGACAGGTGGAGGTAATGAATTCTTGGTAGATCAAGAGCGTACTAATAAATATCCGGATATTGATTTAAGAAGGGAATTCGAATTTTTAATAATAATCATAAGCCTGTGTGTATCCGGTTCCCACAGGCCAGCATATTTGTGTCGACTGCCGAGGGGTAATCAGTCAGTCAGTTCACATTCTGTTGGCCCCCACTCCACTCACATATTACCAGTTAGGGAAAATTATCGCATCACTCCCTCGTCGTATTATTTATTATACGCGAACGTTCGTATCTTAGCCACCATCACCACGGAAGCCGTCAAATATCACTAACATAATCCATGTTTCCTTGACTGTCTATCATTCTCATGTCCTTTTATAGACAAATCATGTTTTATAACACCAATAAATATGTTTTGTGAATACGTTTAACTAGACATTAATAATTTATGATATGGAACTCTACGTGCAAATCAGGACCGCTCTTGGCGATATTTTTTACTTAGGTGTGCAATCCGAACTTATAATGTTTTTTGTATTAATATTTCGAAGAATTGTCTGGCGAATTAATCCGTCAATATTTCCAAGGAAATTATTGCTGATACGTGGCTGAGAAATAAATGTCGGAAGATTTATTAATAAAAATGGCATATGTATAGTGTTATATACATATATATTCGACTTCGTGACCAGCTTAAACATTAAAATAAAGTTTAGTTGTTGCATATTATAAAACAAACTAGTCCTATCTGTCTGAACGCGATATACTCAAAAGCAACGGAACGAATTCCGGTAAAATTTTCGTATGGAGATATTTTGAGGGCCCGCGAAGGACTTTCATCCTTACTTTTTATTCCGAGGTAATATATAGCGGGACTTTTTCCCCAGAAAAACATTATCACGTGCACGTATCCGCGAGCAAAAGCTATGTAAAATAAACTTTAATGAGCTTTAAAGACCCTCGCATTAAGGCAGTAAGATGTCAAACTAATATAACCGTAAGTGTCATGGTAATTAACAATGACATCTAGACCGCGTGACGTAAGACCTGGAAACCTATATGATAACTTGTCCGTATCATTGACGTTTCTTTCCTCTATCACGGTCCACGTAAAGCAAAAAAAGTAACATCATCGCGTAGTGATGTATATATAATATAACACAACTACACGCCGTTATCGTACAAATTGTGTACATATAGCAAACTTTAAAACATCGATAAGACGATACGACGTGCTATTTGCGGCGGATAGGATGTTTAAACTCAATAAAATTATCGTTCGGTTATCGATGTTGTGTAACGACGAATGCAATTTATCGATAAATGGATAAAAAGAGGACAACGTATAAAGACGCTTATCGAATACGTGAGCCGGACGCGCGTTGATTGCAGATGTTTAAGTCGTAGTGCATGCGGTCGGTGTAAACGTTTGTTTATTTACGATGTCTATTGTGCCGTGTGTGAAACTTGTTAATAAGGAAATTTGTGTATAAATATGTAGTGTCTTAAAATCTTATGTTAATTTGCTGCGCTTGAAATCATTTTTAATTTAAACTATATACATGTTGAGTTTTCGTAATTTGGGCTTATATTATAGCTATAAGTTATAATAATTAAATTATTGTGATCGTAGTGTTAGTCTGTTGGAAAGCTTAATAAATAAATAAAAATATTATAACGTGTCGTTTTTTAACTTTCATGACCTATCAACACATATAGAATTAATTAGTTTTCATTATCACAGTATGGTGTCTACGTTATAGAGGGAAGAATAACTATTAAAATAAAAGTATACGAATTTTTATTTTGTGATTGTTCAAATATTACAATAAAAGTTGTATATTAAAGATCCAATACGTGATTATGTAGTCACCATTTGTTTTAAGTTAAAATACGTGTGCCATCGTTTTATACTTAATGGTTACATTTATCAATTCTGATAATATCAACACCCGAAATACATGTTTATTAATTTTTACTTTATAATTTCTTGTTGATTAACTTTTCTGACAGATGTAAAAGTCACGGACAATTTTAACATATTAAATTGCAGTTTATACGAATAATAAATCGTGACGCGCGTTTTTGAACAAGTGTGTAGTTCTTTTACACCGATTGGCCTTGTGTGCCTACTTTGTGCAAGGTGTTGAATCAAGTAGATAATTTTAATTATCATTATGCCGTTAAACGTATGCATTGACACAATTCTTAATGACAAGTTTTCTATGCGCCGTGTGGATCTTGAGTTTCCTGTTTTTGTTGCTTGTCAAATGTTTTTATTATCTGTTCCACGTGTCACCTCATTATGTCTTATTTTGAATGTGTTGGTTTATTTTTAGAACACGTTTAGTGAAACTGTGTTTTTAAACAATCATAATTAATTAGCTGTAGTTTCTGCAGCTATGTACTCAGGCGATACAGCCGATAAGCATTTGAGTAACTGCTATCCTATAAAAAGATATGTGAATTGCCTAGTATTGGAGTTAGAAATATAAATGTAGCGAAATGAGCTCAGCAAACCTTAGAATTAGTCGCAAGCGTGTCTCCTGGGAACAGTCGAATGTGCAGACGTCTCGAAACGCTATACATCATGCAACTGAAAGTATTTTTGTAGTGTACTGGCTGGTAGGTTTTTCTTTAGATAATGTTTTGCTTTTTTTCGTGAAATGGCAGTTTGTAAATAAATGGATTCAAGTGAACAAATTCAGAATATTATTTCCATGTTTCATCGAATTCTACAATTTTATCGATTTTCTATGTTTTTTTTTTTAAGTGATATACCCGTCGATATGATACACGATTTCCGGAACACCCGGTATAACAGGTTTTTGTAATCATACCGTAAAAGCGAAGCAGAAGAAAGAAGGGCTAATTAAGATTAAAATAGAAAGTCGTATACAATATGTATTGATATTTATTCATCGAGAAAGCTCCAAGCGGGGTTTGAGGGGTGTGGAGTTAAAATTATTTATAGCGAAATTAATTTTTGTGTTGTTTCTCGATGCGTTGTTAAAGTTTTTGTGTTGTAAACTTAATTATAGCAGATTAATGCGTGACGATTTGGTCATAAATGTCGGTTTGTTTTATAAAAATTGATTTTGTTTTTAGGATTTTGTTATTGGTGACCGTGTAATATGATACCAAAAAAATATGCTATAAAAAGCAACAACGTCACGCTTAAGGATTTACGAAGGCGTAGGCAGAAGTGTAATGAGTGCTCGATTTAGTCTACATTATTTTTAACTCGTGATGTGGCGAGAGTTTTACTGTTAGATCATATAAGGCATGTAACATAATTAATCAATGCAAATCAATTTAAAATCGTCGTCGAACGGAAATTGCACATGATTAAAGTGGCAAGCGAAATCTAATTCGAAAGGTAAAACTTCTACATAGCACAAGCTTTGTCTAATAAAACTATGTAGAGGGGTAAATGGGATGCCTCCTATCGCCAAACTTACGTCGCGTGACGTCATAGGAAGCAATAGGGGACCGGCCTATGCTTGATTTTGTACATTATTCTATGTGTAATGGCTTTAAATTCGAAAAAGAAGCACTTCTGCGAGAACAGCATAAAAATTGGTTAAAAAATGAGCGAGTTATTCATATTTAAAATATTGTAATGTGCAGAAGTGGGCGCGATGTGGGGATATCGCTTCATCTCTTTCTTTCGCACGCGTCGTAATTCCCGATGACGTCATATGTGGATATTTTGTCTGTTTTCTGTTTCTTGTTAATTACCCCTTCTACCGAAAATCAAATGCTTATAAATTGTTGATTTTTCACTGGATTTTAATAATTTCTTTGGTGTTATAATTTATATTATGTAAATATTTGATAATTGTTAAGAACAAAAATGAGTCCGGTACCATATCCTATCACTGTATATACTGCCAGGCTTAGCGCAAAAGCGGTATGTGAGGGAAACCATATTTCTAGATAATCTCAGTTTTGGAAAATTAGTTTTATAGTTTTGTATGTAAAAATGAGATAGAGACACTCTTTTAAGGTGGTAGCTCAAGGTCCATTTTCATACATTTTGTTTCGGCTTTAATCTGGGTAACTAAACAAGTATTGGCAAGTAAAGAATTTAAATTCACGTCTAGTTAGTGATTAGTTCTCGCAGTTGAAAGAAAAACGTAAAAATAATTAATAATCATGGATATTTCGGCCTTTAAAATTTAATATGACGAAATTTTAAAGGCCGAAATATCCATGATTATTAATTATTTTTACATTTTTCTTTCAACTGCGAGAACTAATCACTAACTAGACGTGAATTTAAATTCTTTACTTGCCAATACTTGTTTAGTTACCCAGATTAAAGCCGAAACAAAATGTATGAAAATGGACCTTGAGCTACCACCTTAAGGTTTTTTGAACAAGTTCTAAGCAAGATACCGTTATTTAGATAAGTTCATTGGATGGTTATTTTTTTTAAGCTATTTGACGACATAAAAATCAAGATTTTGATTTTTTTGAGATACCGCTTTTGAGCTTAACACGGCAGTATAATGACTACACGCATGTAGTTTTGGCAACGCAAAACTGACACATCTGTTGCTCGAAGAAATTGAACCCAGAACCCACTCGCACATCTATGCATAGAACATTTAAAGATTAGAACTCCACTCTGTATCCAATTCACCTACAACTGTTTGTTTCATAGATAAGTTGCACAATAGTCGAGACCATTGTTTCGTTGTTTGAGTTTTCAAAACGTTCTTACGAAATTTAATTAAAGTTAATGCTATTGTGCGCCTCGTTAAGGGACGGTAAGCCGCCGGATTACGTTTGTGTTGTAAAAAATAAAAGTGGGACTTGAATGAATCCTTTTTATGACGTCCTTATTGATGGGTGTTTTGTTTTTGTCTCTTATTGTTATTTCGTCCAACGGATTTAGTGTTGGGTGGTTGTAAACAGAAAGGTTCTGGATTCGATTAAAGAGATCATAGTGTTGTTGCAGATACACAATAATTACTTGAGATTAAAACTGTTTCATACAACTAAATACATCAATGGAAAAATATAAGCTCGCTGAACTATGGTAGTTGCATTGACTAATAAAACTTACCTCACTTGACTTTATTCTATAAAGCCACCTAGAACTTGTAAAGTAATATCAACGGATTACAATATATTAACACGGTACGCCATACCTAAGTTTTAAACATCAAGTTTTTGTTATACAGTCATGGCAAAGTGACCACAGGATTCAATAGAATATCGACTGACGAGAGATGATTACCCCTAGACAGTCGAAACAATTATGCCGGCCTGTTGGGACCGGTTATACACAGGCTGATCCCGGATCGCGTACGTGGGCCACTATGGCGGGTTTCAACACCTTGTTTATAGTGGTCGCTATCTGGGCGGATATAAAATATATCCTACCACCAGCAAGATAAGTAGTAGGTACTTAAATTATCATTGAAGTTTATTTAATCAAATCTTGTTTAAGGTAGGCCAAGTGTCTGATTTAGTATATAAGCTTTTATAAAACACAGCTAACTCATAAATTAGGAATGTGGATAAAAAACAAGTGACTTTTTGTGCATTGTATTCGTAAAGTGCTTAATGAGTTGTGTAAAGTTTTTCGGTTCCTGTTTTTTTGAATAAGTTGACAGCAACACGCATAAAGTTTGTTATTGACGTAGTGACAATGTTTAGTCCGGTTAAAAATATCGTTCACGCAAATTGTTTCTTATATACATACCTAACAGTGACGAAGATTGAAATTTTCCTAAAAACCTGACATAAAATATACTTAGGTACTAATATGCATGAATGCCGTCTGCAAATCGTTTTAATAATAATTCAATATTACATAATAATAAAAGGGAAGCCGGCAGGAATCAGGAGGACGCTTCGCCCCTGGTGTAAAATATGTATAAAATAAGAAAAATTTTGATAAATTATTTCAGTGCTTGGGACCTGTTAGAAGTTCTGTTTTAGTAACACTTACTTCTGCGGTCTATAACCGATAATAGGATTCTAAAGAGGGTTCGAACACAATAACCCAAATTATGCGCTACATGTGCAAACAATTTACGACACTACGCACAATAACACAAGGGCATAAATGTGGTGTATTTTCGTAATTCGAAAGAAAGTGGCAAATGTATCCAATGAGTGGGAAAAATATTCAAAATCAGCTTTCTCGCAAAAAGTATGAATTTAGTTATATAACAATATAATGAATGTTTTGTGCAACCAACAGTCTGCAGACGACGACGGTTGAACGATTAGTCGCGGTTGCATGTCACGCGACGGCGATTAAAAGCAGCCACGTACCTAGGCACAGCACCGAATTTAGGAGCCAGTGAAAGCACTAAGTCTAAAATTAATTATTCCGGACGACATTTACTCGGATTGTCAAGAAATAATAAGACAGACATTATTGTGGCGACTATGGAGAGATAAGTCTCACCTACAATTTAATCAATATGAAATGAAATGATTTATTTGATCCCGTAAAATGTTATACATTATCTAGATTATTTATTATTATTTAATTAGCTGCATATAAAAGAAACTAGCTATCAATAGCATCCATATTCCCCAAGCTCTTTATTTTGTCGTAGAATATTTGTAATGTCTTACAGATAGACGTCGAGCACAGAAAACATAGTTCCGCGCGAGTCAGAAGAACAAGCCTTAGCATACTGAAATATAATATAAAAAAAGCGTATTCGATTGTAGTAAAAAAGTAATATCAGAGCCAAAATTGATTCATCATACGACACTACTCTTTCCCATATGCGTAAAATATGATTCATATAGCGAAGTCCGTGAACTTGTAATAAATCAATACGTACAAATGAGCTCTCAACATTATCTGTAGAAATGTATTCGAGGTCAATAAAACGCTGTAAAAATGAAGTTCCTATTGTAACCGATGTTTTATAGTGTCGATGACTTGCGATATCACAAAAAGCTACCTCTTCAATGGGTTTCGCAGTGAGTTCCCCTTTGTAAGAAAGTGTTTCTTTATTGTTCTGTCGGTAATGTCGTTGTTGCCTGCGGCAAGAAGGTTTCATAAAAGAAACCTAAGATATTTTAAAAAGTTTTAAGACTATAATCCATTAGCACATAAAGGAGCATGTCTATTTATAAAATGTCGAACAAGAATTTGTTCAAGTAATTTTAAACTGTCGATGGCCAGTATCATTATGATTTTGGCTGAATAGCTTAATAGTCCCAGACATATAGCACATCTAAAAAAAGTAACTGTTCGAATTACGAAATGTTCGGCAATTATTTTTTATTTTTAATGTTTTTGTTTTGTGGCCAGCGGCACAGTGAGTTTCGTAATGTTTTGGCGATACCCATCGGTATTAGCGAGTGCTCGGGGCGACGCGCGGCAGCGGTTAGTGGTTTCCGTACGGCTTATCGACATGATAACAATTCTGTCGTAAAACTTAACTGTGTTTAGGTAATTGTGTTTTGTAATAGATAACAGAACTGGAATGTTGTGAATTTTAAATGTAGCCTACGTTCCACTTTGTTTCGCTTGGGTTTTGTGATTACAGTCTTGTTATGTTACGTTTATGATAAAAATAAACGCACAATGATTCATTGTATTAAGTAAACGTATTTGCCGTTATGAACGTTGAATGATTATAAAGTATCTATTATACGTAATATAGTAAAAAATACATCGGGTATGCAAACAATGACAAAAAAATTCGGCTGATCTACATCTGCATATGACTATCATTATTGATACGAAAAACGATGTGCAAAATTGTTAAAGTATTAGGTACTTTTTAGTGTTTTGGGCAAGCTTCCATTGAAAGGTACAATTAGGAGCAATTTGTCGCGATTGTTGCAAATGGTTGAAAATTTTGCCTTTCAAACGAACAGGCTTCGAAGGTTGTTATTGATGAAGATTGCGTAATGATTAGAGTTTATTGTATAAATTAGTATAATATTTGCTTGTCGAACTGTCTATTAAATGATACAGTAGCGCAACGGCGATAAAGATATATTTGAGAGAACTTCGTTTCTTTCTCGTCTATTCCTTATGTATTGTGAGATACGATGTCTTGAATTTATTTTCAGGATACAATGAAATCTAATATAGGATCAGGTTGGCGTACGAGACTATTAATGTTTATTTATTATTAAACGGTTACTTTTATCTATGCAATTGAAACTGTAAGCAATAAACAACAATGTGTACGATAGTTTTAATAGTTCGGAGTTACTGGAAACACTAATCTGATCCAAAGCTCAGTTACTTCAATAACTAAAACCCTGTAAGTGTTTTATCTTGAAACACAATTCCAAGAAGCTTAGTTTTATCGTAATTCATCGTAACCGTGTACGGAAATTGAATTTATCGATAACCGACGCTATCTGTATCGTTGCCATCACTGGGTTTACGGTACAAACATCATAAAAAAATAACATGTTAAGACGTTCTCACGTTGCTTCTCGATATCCTTTAATTAAGGTACGAAACGGGGCGGTCGTGACGCGACATTGTGTGCCCCTTAAATTCCTTTTTTTTTTAATGAAGTCGTTTCAATGCCTCGTATCACGTGGCCTCGATCAGTTCGGCACGAAGTACTAGCGTTACGGGAAGAGTCAGGAATGGTATTATTTTAATGTATAGCAAGTTTTATAGTTATTAATATTATGATAAATGTAAGTGTGAGTGTAGCCCTCAAAACAATATAAGGTTAATTATTTTTAGAGCAAGTTATCTTCAGTTTGAAGGGCATTGTAGACAGTAGGTATGACTATTGAGCATACTACGATTTAACTGCTAATATGAATCAAATTGGCACGCAGAGCTTTATAGATACAAAATGGCTATAGCCCAGCATTCAGACAATATGTAGGACTGGTTACTGAGCTACTCTTCGAAGTAAAAAAAAATATTCAATAACGTCACACATAATACATATATAGAGACGTATATCACATCTGACAAGCCACAGACGTAATTACATCACGGCTCGCTGATTACAATTAAGAGAGATCTTCTCTGTCATTTGGTTGAATTGACAGCGACTGTCGCACAAAATAAGTGTTGGCGAATTACAAACAACGCTTGCCACGTTCAACGTTGTCATTATTTTGATGACAGAGGTAGGTTTTCATGGTTATGACTTCTATTTATTTGGGCCGACTGTTAACCAATCTTATGTCAGATTTTGTCTGATTACCCGTTATTTAGCAATGAACATTGATGGCCTAACCCCTGCTGCCTTATTATCCTCAGTGCCATAGATATTAAAATTTCCTTACTATACAAATGTTACCAAATTACAATCCTTCACATAATACGAACATCACTCTCAGTCAGTAGGTGTCGACACGTATTCGACACGTGATGGAATGTCTCGCTGACAATGTTGCCAAACAACCGATGGTACAATGGAAAAGTGCTTTTTGTTGGTCTGATTGGATTCATTGTGCCGGCCGGGAGCGTTCCAGAACTTTGCTGATAACGATTCATACGTTAAGTGATCTTGAAGATGTTTATCGACTTCCTACGATAATCGTCTTGTAAACGGTTTTTTTTTGGTGACGCTGTGTGATGACTGTACTGCATCTGATGTTAACCGCAGTGCCGTTTGAATAATATGTATAATATGCTCTATTGCAGCTATTCCACCATACGTATTATGTTCTCTACGAAAAGTATAAACTTGAGATCTTATACCCTTTAAACTCTATAAATTTATTGAATATTGATAGTTTGCAATTGAGTTCGTGCTTAACATAGAGAAGGAACTTCCTGATTTACTATATTCTTTGTCCTACCGCCCGGTGCAATACGTGTGCTTTTCATATCCTATTGTAGCAACTAAGTAGCTAATACAAGATAAACTATAAAGGCCAACCTTTAAACATACATAATTTTGAACATTGTTCGTGCGGAATGTTCTGGAAGAACACATATTTCAATCCATCTGGATAAATAGGGACATCTCTTATTAGTATTCTAAGGTTGGCCGCGTCATGGCATAATGATATTGCGTTTTTGTAAGCCCACCTTATAAGCTCTTCGTTAGTATTACTCACGTGATTCTGGATATGGCAAAAGGTTTTTCTTACAGTTTTTTTTTTGGTGATGGATATGGAATGATTTGTTTACAAAAACATGTTGCGCCATAAATATGTTTGCGTAATGAAGATCAGGTGCGATTATGTTTTTCGTATAATGTACCTACAGTCATCAAGGATTGAAATAGATGGTGCTAGACATCAAGCAGAAGTTGGTTAAGGCCGGTGTTAGCAGTCAGGATTTAGACGATCTAATCAAAAATGAAGGAATACGTGATACAAAAAGGCTTAGAATAAGAATAACTTGTGACTGATAATTGGGATTTTGTTACGATTATGTTAGCGTTATAGTATTCATTTACAGGTGTCGGAAACCAAACGTATTTTCTCTTTTAATATTTCGAAACAATACATCTTACTACAATCCCATTGTTCGAATGTGTCGTCAGTTTAATGAACTTAGTATTAAGAATCCTTCTTTAGATATATATCAAAATACTATCAATACTTACAAAAGAGAGATCCTTAATATCTTCAATTAATCAATTACTCAAGATTTATGTGTTTTTATTTTTGTGTTTTGTCACATTAACACTTGTCATGGTGGTTAATGTCATCTTACTCATTTTTAGTCGGTAAAATATTTACTACTACTTACATTTAGTTTCTACAGTTAAAATAACTTTAATATTCATAATAATAACGTAACATTTCTATCTACTTTGTAATATTGTAAACTCGTCCGCTATAATTAACTTTTCTTTATACACAAGTTTTGGGTTGCGATTAGAAGTAAGCATATTTTGTAATCAATAATTGGTGTATTTTTAGTTGTAACCTGTTTTGTGTTAAATAAATAAATAAATAAATTCACTCTGGGTGTTTTTAATCCTAAGATATTTTGTAAAACTAAGCTACTTATAGTTACAATAGTGTCCGACCGAAAGTTCGGTTTCGGTCGAATTTCGGTTTAGTTTCGGTTTCGGCAGCAAACCTGTCAGATTATTAACTAACTCAATTATGTACGAAACTAACTGTTCTTTTTTTGTTCAATAAAGCTGTTACTTAATTATCGTTAAATCACCGAAACATCTGGCCGGTGCTGGTCCGCAATATATGCTTAACACGTTCCAATTTATGACCATTTGTATGCCCACTATGTAGATACACAATTAGAATTAAGTTCCACACTTAAGTCCACTTTTAAAACCACTTCAATCACTCGCCACTCATTACGTGAATTGTAACCTTTTTTTAATCCACCACGGCGATAAATAGGCAATTCATGGGCGCGAAATAACTGTATTTAACCAACTGGCCAGTCAATTTCTCACGTCTTACCGGTCGACCGTTTAAAATTACTTTTGACTCCAACACTGTCGGGGATATGTGGTCTCGTTGACCGATCTATTTTGATTACCTTTTTTTAACCTGGCCCACCTAATTGGCTGGACAAGACATTGTAAGTAGTGTTGGTGTTGTCCGGACAACTAGTAAAGACAGTATAAAAGACGCAAAGCGTCGTAAAGATAATCTGTGATGGCTTATTTACAACGTGTTACGGTCGCCATCGATTGGAGTAAATTAATCCGATAACCCAGTCAATTCCAAATTTTGACATTTTACATAACATGACTCATGTGCGCTGTAATATATAATTATAAGAAAGAGAAAATGCGTGACTCTTGCCCTTGCGATCCATTGTGAATTCACGTTAACCAATATAGATAAATGAAAAATTGAATTTATATTCCCGTATGATTATTTTGGACAAAGACATACATACTATGGGCATTCGCAAGTTCCGGAATAAGGGCACACTCATATTTCGTTAAGGATTAACTTGTATCTTGTACAGCAAATGACTGCTCAGGTCTCTCGTACCCTGTAAATTACTTCGAGAATATTCTACGCGCGATCCACCGCAAGGGTTAAATGATGCACAACATGTCGTTACAAGCCCGAAGGCGTTGTTTACCAACACTCCGGGTATTGTAATGAGCAAGTCCGTGTACATTCCGTAATGATTGAGACCCAGTTTGCGTTGGAGTTGATTTACTTATTATTCTTGTTTTGTTTCAGGTAATGAATACGTCTTAATTGAAGTACATGTTATGAGGTAATGGACCGCAGATGGTACGTCTATGGTATCGATATGTTTTATTAATTAAGTCCTGGGGTGTGTTTATGGTTTTATTTTTGTAGTACTGTAAGGGATAGATTGTTCATAGATAGGTAAAAGTAAGTTTTTTAAGCATACTGGAGAAAGAATTTGGCTTAGTTTCACGACCGTCCGTCTATTATATGTCAACGTTTTCAGGTCTGAAGGAAATTAGATAATATCAATATCTTGGTAAAAAATATGGTACCCCATTAAAACACTATCAAATTCAAATTGGTTAATTGTTTATGTAATTAAATACTTAGCCATATACAAAATATTTCTGCAATACACAAAAGGATCGTTGTTCTTCCTTTGTAGTCAATCTTTTACTTGTAATTAATTAACCCTTCTCGCGCGTATCGTTATGCAAAAATAGTTCACCACTATTCTTGTCTCTTGAATCAATATAACACGCTGTCTGTCAGCATCATCTCTACAAAACCTCCGAAAGCCAACCGCGACTCACGGCCCGCGGTAACGCCCCAATAAAACAAATGACACGCGTTTTTAACACGAGCGAAATTGTCGAGTCGTGCGTTAGTTGTGAAAGAAGGTCACGATTTGGATATTATTGGGCATTAGCCGGTCGTAACACTCGGGGCGCGCGCCTCCGAGCCCCCGGCGGCGATTTGCGGCTGCCCATCTTGATTCACAATAATGGTGCTCATGGCGCATTTGAATGGAATGCGAGTTAGATCCTGCGCTATTAAAGGTGCAACGTTTGTATTTTTTTTTAGTTGGCAACTTGGCTTATTTTGTTTAAAGGTCGATGTTTTATATTTTTACTATATACTGAATACTCCTTTTGGAAATTGAAGACATCAAAATATTAAGAGCTTGAAATTATCCGCGCGGCTGCACTACGTCAGCAGCGTTGCGGTCGGTAGCTCGTAATTCTAAGGCGCTCTTTGTTAGGACTACGCTGAAGACTTTTGACCACAAGATTGAAATTGGGCGAGTTCGACCGCGATGCTACTGCTTTTTCACAAAAATCGGTAACAAATTTGCTCTTTCGTTCCGTACGGTGAATGAGAATGTTTGCGTTCCAGTAAATCCGTCTTCTTCCTTTTCAAACCGCGACAATGAACTCGGTATACTGTTGGCAATTCCAAATATCTGATAAAAATACTTAACAACGTTAGTACGTCACCTCGATGTACTTGGTTGTCGCACAAATTCCTTGGCTTAATTTCAGCTATATCAAAAATAAAGTTTAAAAACTTACGCTATTATGACTTGGAAAAAAAATGCTATTGCCGAAATCGCTCACTGGTAGCTATTGCCCTTTAAAACCGACCTCGAAATTCCAAATTTGTTCTTAATTAGTTTATAATTGGAGTAACGCCGAGCCTATTAAATTTGATAAGTTGATTGATGGTTCGCCAAGCACTATGCCGAGATTGTTCCGTCGGATATCAGTCGTTTGGAAATCGCTTTGAACTCCGATCTACTTCTAAGCCCAACACCTATAAAGCAATAAGTAATGGAACAAGTAACATTCAATTTGCGACGAATTATAACAAATTTGGAGCTGCACTCGCAATGAAATTAAAATGTGACGAAACGGTTGCTGTTACGCGGGCTTAATGTGGATTGTTTCAAACAATTCGTAAACGTTATAGTGTTTATAAGAACCATGGTTCACCTAAATCAACGATATTCGAATGTGTCCAAATCCTTCAGTGCTCAGTAGGTTCTAAAACATGAATAAATTATATTTCTTGAACCAGTTCCTTCGAATTTATCTCTTTATTGTTTTTTTTATACCTAATTTACATCCGGCTTCGTTTATAATTTAAAGGTTTTGACCGGAAACTTAACAAAGTGATTGGTTGTGTAAATCTTTACTAAACCATATGGACATAAACAACGTTCGCTCTTAATGATCCGGTGATTCTCTTAATGTGTGCTAATTTATTCAATACTTTAACGGAACCTGTGTGCCATTTAGACATCATTTGTCGTTTGAATTCTCTAAAACCACTCCAAGTATAATATGTGGATCATTAACTACTTCAATGTTTTTGGTCGCAAGTTCGCATTCACGCGGCAATTGTTGAAATTACGTTCGATTACCGTAAGTACTTGCGTCACCGTTGTCCACTGCGATACTTGCAAGTTGTTTATCGAATCGTATTAATCATACTTCATTGTTGGTGTGACAGCAGTCGCCGGCATCTGCGTGACTGCCTGTTCGAAGGTCGATGCGTCTAGATACATAATATCAACACCATTATTACGGTAAAATGATTTCAACAATTCAACCTTGACCGTAACTTGAATTGTAATGATCGATTGTAATCTATATTTAATATGTTTGCTCTGAATTTCATAATTGAATTATTAAGGTGAGTAGTGCTTTGGTTGCGCAATTTTTAGAAGTCCTTACGTCAAAGGGGACCCTTGTCATATATAATTATCGTATTTCTTAGGATTTTTAAAACATTCAGATGTATTGGGTTGAAATGAATATGAAGTACTTAGGTCGACAGTGTCTTTTAGCTGTGACCGCATTAAACTTGTAAGTCAACGATTAAACAAGGGAATTAAAATCTATAGGATATTTCTTGTTGACATAGAATCATGAAATTTGGAAAGAAGCAATGTGTAAAAGTAAGAATCTGATAACCGGAAATATGTACTTTAATAGCACAAAGAGCAAATTTACTATCACAAAAAGTATTATTCGAATGGTAAAGTTAAGTTTGTTGAGTTTGAAATTATATCCTTAGATACCTTACCTATAAGCTTGTGAGGAATCCTCGGTGCACGAGTCCAACTCACTTGTCCGGTTTTTTTTTATTAATTGGTCTATTTAATATCCTTGGTGTACAATATTCGAAACTGTTGGTATTTTACTTGTCAGAGCAATTTGTGGACCTCGTGATGAATTTCATAACATCAGGAAACTCATAATACATGATTATGCTATGATATAGGTCCCGACCACTTAATTCTTCGGTATTTTGGATTCTGGTAACTTACATTATTGGGGAATACATTTTTCTATGAAATGTCAGAATCCAGTGATGAACATCTGAGTGGTACACTCATGAGCTATTCTTATGTAGATTTTTAAAAAAGCTATTTCCGCGCTGGCTCCGGCTATGAAACTCCCATATATTTTAAACAGAAGACGACTGGCGCCGCCTTTGAGGATTACTAACAGTTTTCAATAGTTTTTATGTATTATGATTTGATTGAACACAAAGCGTTGCGCTCAACACTCCATTAAATCGATGGAAACGAGATTAGCTTTCAAACATATGAACCATCACTTACTTATGCAAATGACGCGAGAGCCGATTAGTTTTCAAATAACAAATGACGACAGTAAAACAAAATACACAAGACTGTTATCTGTAATGACCAATCATCACATTTGACAATATTCATAACAATGCACTCGCGCCTAATGTCGAATATTTTCATACAATAGGCAATAACTTGTCGGGATGTAAGGGCACGTCCACAATGTGTTCACGCAAACTGCGATTTAAGTAAGTCGTGGGAAAATCACGGTGGATGCGTGCGTGTTTGGGTTTATTTGTCTAAAGCGTGCTGTTGATTTCATGGGAAACAATGCATTGATTTATTATTGATGTTTGTTTTAGAGAAGCTTGATTATTTGTGTAACGAGTTCATTTGTGATGCACTCGTTTGGATTTAATGATGGTGATAGAGGATTCGTGATATTTGAGTTGTATTCACAGTAAAGCCTAGCTCCGATCACAGACAGCGTAGATGCGTTGTATGTAAAAAGGAGCATAGTCAATAATGTGTATGAATTAACGCCATAACATATCTACGATATTCCATTCGTGCATTGCCTTAAAATTTACATGATCAACTGTTACCTACATAACATTATTATATAATTAAAAATAGCAAATAATGTGTACATGCATGCTAATAATTATACATATATTACCAATGTACGATATCGTGAAATCTAAAGGACAATTCATTATAACTGCTTTATTACGGCTTATTAAATAATTACTGTTTACAAATAGAATATTAATTGAGTAACGGAGAATGCGCCGAGCGGTATCAGCATTGACATAATTATAATAGTGAACGGCCAAGTCGCACGAGACGCACGAGTCTATATGGAAGAAGCCTTATACGGGTGAATAATATTAATGATACGACTATAATTTCTATTGATGCTTCGGACTATAGTTTTAAGGACGTATTTCCCTTACCAACTCATCTAAGCAACAGCAAACGAGTATGGAAATCGGTTTTTATTGATGGGCACTCATTACATTTGTTTTAGTACGCTTTATACTAATAACGATTATTTACGACCAGCGAACGTTTTACGGCATTAAGAGTTAAGATCGCGTGTGTTAAAGTAACAGTAATTCCTCGAAGAAGCTTATTAAATTTGACTTGAATGGAAGCGAGAGATAAGTCCCGATTATCGTTGCTTTAAAGGTGAATACGAATAAATTAATAATACGACTTATATGGACCTAGATCTTAAAAACGCTTGCAAGTCGAGTCAAGGAGTCATAACAGTAGATAGTTCATTAAATAAAGTAGTTTTCTTTATTGATGAGGTGGTAATCGTGATCGATGTAAACAGTAAAGAACCAACCATTGAAGTCAGATTTATAGGCGCAATATCCTGGATCAAGATTGAAAGTACTCAAAATACATACATTTATCTTACGGAGCAGCATCATCGACGGAATCTGTTGTGATGTAAGAATCCTGATTCATCTCCGAGTGGTGATTAAATCACACCCAAATAACATGAAATCAACGCGTATTGGCTGAACGTTTGACTAATAATAGTTGGCTAGATCTTTAATGACCTATATCTCAATGTTTGGGTTTGAAGGAATCATAATTTGTGGTTATTGATGATTGGACGATTTTATGTGACTGGCGCCGAATTTAGATTTGGAATATACATTGCAGTCGTAAAATGTCTTGATACGGTTTAACGATTGCTATAATTTCTTGTATTGTTATGTTAGATAAAAAAATCTTTTTTATTTTTAAATCTTTATTTAAGAAGCTTGGTCGTTATTCCACGACTATGTTATGACTATGAGAAAAATATTTATAAAAATAAAAAGAATAAAGATAACGTAGATAGATAAAGAGCTTTATTAATTCCATTTCGAATATTTGCCCGCACACAACTCCCAATCATACAACAACTCTTACACTTTGCAAACAAATTTACTAACCATTCGATACAACGATAAATTCCCATGATACATTGGTGCTAATGTTATGCGTATTTTAACAAGCGATTACGAAATACACAAACAACTGGACGGAACATCGTCGTCATTGTTAGTGGTCACGATTTGTTTTTATGCAAATTGGCCCACAAAATGATACTATTACCGCTTCTTTTGTTGCCTTTATATGGTGTCATGATTATTGTTATGTGCACACTACAAAAAGTGTTAACATTATGTTTTTATGGCGTGTTTGTCGGTCTATATTCGGTATAATGGCTTAATGTTTTGAGAGGCTCACTGAACAGTGCGATGAAGTGTAACCAGCAAAAACTGGTCAATATTTTCATAGAATTTTTGATAAAGACTGTATTACAGTCGTTAATTATAGACACACTCACGCCTTTTATCCCCGAAGGGGTAGGCAGAGGCGCAACTGATGCACCTACTTTCCGCTATGTATTCCATCCTATGATGTGGATATGGGACGAGTGGTTAATCATAACTTAGTTAAATAAAATTTAAAAGAAAATGATAGACCGGAAGTTAATACTTTTTTGTATTTCTGTGTATCGGTTTACCGGTTCTTCATGAAACAGCATCCACAACCTAACAGTTTAAGCGACAATGACACACGACACGCATAGATAAACGTCAATATTTATTTCCTACCGGATTTTTATTTGAGCACTCGTATCAAAAGCGGCCCACACTTAAGTGCGACTGGAAGGTGATAAAATTAGCACTTTATGTGTGCATGTATTTTTATTTGCTTAACGGTCGTTTACCTTTTATATTTGGTTAGCTTTTGGACAACATCATCCAAATGATCAGCGTTGAGTACCGAAAACGGTAAAGAAATGGCTTTGCCATTTATGACGACGTAGGCTTTCCGTGGTAACCCGACCGATTCCGGTGGGTGTCGGGTAAACACGGCTCACGGGCGAGGGCGGAGATTTTTTAATTTGTCAGTCTGCCGTGGGTGAACGCCTTGTCTGGTGTAGTTCTTGTTATTACAATGACTCATTTTGGTAAGTGTTTGGATATCGGTGACCCGCTTAAGATAATTTTCTTGTTATTTTTTTTACATAATGATATTGGACGTAATGCATTATTGTCAACCATCAATGAAAGGTGCTAAAAATTGCTATTATCATGTCATTGGAAATGATTTTCAGTGTTAGTGTTTCTCTAAATATGTTATAAAATCGTTACTTTAAATGAACGTCGCCTGGGCCTCTCATCGATAATCAGCGTTGCAGTATTACTTTGGGTGTACTTTAGCATCCAGCTAAATGAGAGGTAACGTTGCTGGACTTTATGTAGTTTTGTATATAATAAATAATATATAGTAATTTCTATTTATTCATTTATGAATAATATACTAATTTTCTTTGTTTAAAGTAGTACTCATTGTGTCTATATAAAATTGTGCCAGCAATAATCTTTCATTCTTTAATACTTTAAATAATACTCAAACGACAATAAATCCAAACAGCGACAAACACAATTCGTATCATACTATCAATTACTCATCTGATTTTTCCTCCACTGTAACTTTATCGGCTAATGGCGGAAAAAGTGAACGTCACGTTTTAAATTAAATTTCACAGGAACTGGCTTTATGACGTGCACTGGGGCCGATGGCAATCTCTTGAGACCACTTCGCATCGGCCGGCAGTATGGTGAATTAGCTAAATTAGTTTTGTGTTGGTTTTGCAGAGGTTTGCTGTTAGGTTTTATAACGATTATATTGTTAGTAATGAAGTCTATCAATACACATAGATACTTCTGTGGCGTAGTTGTATTGCGGGTTTGAATCTCGGATTGGGTAAGTGATAGATATTTGGTTTTTCTATTCAGTATCAGTGTGAAGTTTGGAATTAGTATTCGATGTAGCGATAGGCTCTCCCTTTATCACATCAAGGGATGGTGATAAAAGTGGGTGCCATTTTTAACTTATATTTTAGATTTGATCTAAATTATAAAAATATATATATTTTGTTGTGTTTCCATAGTATTTATTACCTTTCGAATTCATGAACTCTGGTGAACGTTCACACTCTAAAGCAACGTTTAAAAATGCATCAAATATACAATCATTTTTAGTTGTATGTTTCTAATTATAATCTGTATGTGATAAAGGATGCATAATGACTATGATATGATGTAATTTCACATTGTATTTTTTTCATCACACCCATCAAGTAATTTGCAACTATGATTTATAATTTTTAAAACCATTAAAAATGCCAAAGTTCACACCAGTCCAGCCATTCGAGTTTAATTTATCGTGCGTGTACGATTGTTTAGTGATTATGTACCAGTTGTAGTTTTTACTATGTTGCCTGCAGTAGCGAGGGTGTAGTGAACCTTTGGCATGGTGCCAAGAGTGCTAAGAGCTTACGTGATAAAAATCGCATAAAGTTCCTTTGAGGCTAAAAAATTATTCAATGCTATTCTTCCTAAAAATTAAAAACGAAAAGAATATTGAATTTAATATTTTCAATAAGTGCATTTTTAATTATAATATTAATATTTTAACTTGCCTTGTTCCATATAAATACCGACCACCCCTCTATTTTATCTCAAATCTTGTCCTTTCCATTCTCAGGTTGTCTGGAAGATATCGTGGAATGCGATACGACTGTCAATTGTACTACTCGTATTGTGTTAATTTTATTATTAGTTCTATTTTATGTTTGTACTTTCCTCTATGATTTACAATAAAGTGTAATAAAAAATATATTTTAAATAAAATGTTCACCAACCCTAATACATTTTCGTCGTATGATGTCATGAGTTTGTGGTGCAAAATTATGGTGTTATTTGAAACAACGTGACCGCGTAACGAGAGCGTGAGCGTTAAATATGCGAGCAGTTTGTCTCCTGTGTTGCGAAAATCTATTTTGCCGGCACGAACTACGTGTTGTCATATAGGAAATACGGCGGGCAAAGTTGCGTTAGCTTTGAAGGGAGAAACTTAGACCTCCGGTTGGAGGTATTGGCAAAGTTGGAGAGTAAGTTTGCTTTGTTTTAGCTGCTGCGTTACTTGGCTAACTTTACGTAGCATTCCTTATAATAAATTATTATTTTAACACAACAAGGAGGTTTTTTTTTACTCACGTTTTTATACAGTGGTATTAAGTCATAGAAAACTGTAATATGACCCCAAAATAATTTTGAATAAGTATTTTCAACGTTGCAGTATTCTGAAAAAATGACACCCGATCGCTGAAAGGAAAAGCAACTAAAAGTTAATGTAACAGAATACATATTAGTATAAAATTTACCATCTGACCGATATGAGAAAAAGCAACCGTACACGAAGTGACAGTCATCGGAAACAATTTTCAAATGGCATGCAATTTATACAAACGTTCCGTACCATCCATTACGCGACAGTAAATTAACTCCGTGGGGAGGTGGAGGTAATGATTTGTATGGACAACCATTGTGATTTTTTCGCGCCAAACCAGCCAAGCGTGGTAATGGACATACTATAATATTGTGCGGTTAATGTACCACTTGGCAACTTTTTATCTGATTCATATCGGATATCCACAAATGGGTTACTGCAATTAAATTGTGCGGGAGGCCCAGGAAATATCTATTGATTTTTTTGTCAGCGCTACTTTGATATTGCGTGCGCTTTTTTGTCAGTTTCGTTGGTTCCAGGAACGTATGACTGCTTCCGTATCATAGCGTTGATGTTTTGAAACTATTATTCTGCTAATAGTTTGAATAAAATAGATATTTATTAGATTTCCATAAGGTTTCAATTAGCATGTTATTACAAATTTCTACTGTTTGATTGAACACAGGCGTAGGTTGCTAAGCCCAAGTAAAGAAAAAGCATATCAAAACATTAGCAAAAAAACAGCAACTTCAGAATGACATATGACCTGCACCGTGCCAGATAAAACCATACCAGTACCACGCAACCACACCTCTGTTAACACGCATAAAGATGGCATCGTGTCTGCCTACCCGCCCACTTCTAGCCTAAAAATAACAAACTCAGGTATATGGTTACCGGTGTTTATCTCATGCCAACCGCCGCGGTGTATGGAACGGTTAAGTTATTAGGGGCTTCCTCAATTTAACATCATTGCTGATATTCTGAGGAGCCGGTTCTGTGTGGTGCGTTCTGCGAGCGCGCGCGGTTTTGAATTTAGAACGTAATTTACGCATTAGTGCGTACGTTATGTGTTCATTATTCAATTTGTGTTGCTAATGGCTAATGGCTGATGTTGGCGACACCCACGTGGTCTCGAAACTGGATCATCGCTAATGTTATCTAGTTTATAATTTTGATTGCACTCTGGGCTTGAATAAACGTCAATTTATTGTTATTGTACTAGTAATAGAACTATGATTAGTATAATTATAAAAAAAAGGGAAAGTAATTAAATTAGTACATCGTGATTTGTTATGCCGTATTAAAGAAGTTTTTATAAAATATAGTTCTTTAAATTGGGTATGCCAATAGGTTCGCACATCATAGGAAGGAATACACACGGCAAAAAGTTGGTTGCGCTAGTTGCATTTCTGTCTACCCCTCCAGAGATAAAAAGCGTATGTTCTTCTTTTTTTTTAAATAGACCAAAATCACCTGCTTATAACTTAAGCCGCAGGTGTAGCTGTATGTAACCAGTAAATTGCTCTTACACGTCGTTCAAGTGAGCTAAAAGGGACGGTTTTTTTTCGCCATCGAGCGGTGTTTGCCGATCAGTTCGGCGCGACTTTGTGACGTCACCGTGCGCTGTGAGCCATTACTCACGCACGCTTTTTGTTTTGCGCAAACCACTAATGACTATATTGATATGTGTTTAGGCCGGTAGAGAAAAGCCGAAGATTTGTGCTGTTTTATTCTGAAGTACTGCAGCGTTTATTTACTTGGCTTAATTGTCCGAAGTCCTTCTTTCGTTCAAAGGAATATTTATATTTTTAATTTCATGACGGTGGAAAAGTTGCTGGCCTGGTAGGAAGCGATAAGACTATCCTTAAATGTAGCAACAACATCTACACTTAGAAAGAAGAAAACATTATAAGACATTACTTGATAAATCTCGTGTGCTCAATAATTACACTCGTTAAGATGACCTGTAAATCGAAACTCATTGCTGGAACAATGCTTGTTGGCAGAAATAGATAACACAGCAATATCCACCCAGAAGGACTCTTGTATACAAGTAACCTGCCGCCACCTACGCCATGGAGTCCAAGTAAAGTTTGGAATGTCCATACTTCCTTGTCACCTATTCTTTTCCTAATACGGCTAATCCTCCATTTATTCCTCTGAATATCCTTTAATTTCGTGTTAACAATGGCTCGTACCATCACGGCATCAGCTTTCACCGCTTTAATGCCTAATTGTGCCAAATTGCGAGGGCCGTCTCGTTTCTTATCTACTTAATTTATCTATTTAGCTCCAGAAATAGGAGCTGACGTTAGCTTTAGTACCGTCATAATAATTTGTACGCCCTTCGAGGTTGGCTCGATGTGGAGTAAGTGTTATTATGAAACGACCAGGAACTGCCTCGTTTTTATGAGTCATGGATTTTTGTAATTAAAATCATTTAATTTATTGAGTCGTTAGTTTGCTTAGTAAATTGAAAATTTATAAAGACTACGGAAGTTTATGTGTCTGATTTTTTTTTTGGTACTACAAAAGTTGATCTCAATTTGATATTTGATATGGAAAGCGACATTCCATGGCTACATTTATTCCTAAAAACCAATTTCCACGTAAACTGAACCGTGAACCTTATCAGCTAAGGATCAAAGCAGAACACGGACATAAATAGTGTTTGCAATAAGTTTTTTATTTTGCAGTTCATAGTGATCAGAAATATAAATGCATGACGATACACTATACAGTCGCGGTAGGTCTATAATTTAATTACTTTTCGCATTCAAGTATTACCAGGATGTTGATTCGTGCGCTTTTAATCGATCGCTATGTTTCTGGTTTATTGAAAAAAATACTGCATCGATACTGGCTGCAATTATGTCTTCCAATAAAGGAAATAATGAGTTTTGCTTTTGATAGTTTTGAATTAAGAATATAATTATTGTAGTGTTCCAGTGAAGAACTTAAAATTTGCTCGTCGGCTATTAGAAGGAAGTACTTACTGTTGCCGTTCTGGACCTCTCGAGATTGAGGTCTAAGCTTGATAATAACAGTCCAGATTACAACTAAACTAATTTTAGAGACTACGTATCTACTGTTCGCAGCTTCATAATCGAATTATTTCTAGCATAAGCTATACTATACTATATCTTGTCTGACATATGTAAAACCATAGTACACATAATAAAATCGTGAATTCTCCTTGTGTGTACATTAATATTAATTTTATATGTTTGTTAGAGTATCAAGTTAAAACTAATAATGGTTTAATAATCTAATAACTGAAAAATGCTAAGCCTCATTCGGTGTAACACAGGGTTAGTTGGGTACAGATGGCATGGGGGAGACGGGCTATACGCGACGCGTGTGTTCTGTGTAACGAGGAGGTGTATCTGAAGGGGTTAGATGTAAGTCCATGCAGACGACGTTGTGGGCACAGCTATTACTATAATTTGTCCACTGATATATGGTAGCTTATAGCAAATAAATATGTTACCTGATCTTCACGTATCAGAAGCCGCATTAGTATAAACAATCCGAGCGGAAATAACGCACATTTTACTTTCTATTATGGAGTATGATCACCGGCGAGTGCGCGGAGACCGCAGCACGCCGGCCGTCTGAAACCTCACGTAAACCGCAGATCGTGATCTGAAAGTATGGAAATTAGTGGAAAAAGGGTTTTTTTATGGAATGTTATTTGTATTGGGTTTAAGGTATTATATTTATGATGGTCATCAAAGCGGAAAATATATGGTATATTTTAAAAGCCTCAATAATGTTTGATACAAATAAAACTATAGTGCGTATCATCTTCTAATATATTTGAATGAAAAAAAAAGTACCCTGATTCTTAATTTTTTATGTAAACGGATGACAACAGCAGTATTAAAATGACATCAGTTTCAATTGGTAACTATAGTATTGTACAACAAAATAGTGCATTCCGTATTTTTCCTAAATTTTATTAAAACACAGGGAGGGACGTCCTTCCACTAATCCTGCAATCAGATTAGTAATTACGTCGTAAAAATAATATCAAGCGTAAACGCGACATTATTCAGATGCATTTTACTGTTAGAAAATATTGTCGCATAAAATTATAAAGTCCATAAAATGTTTATGCCGCAGCATGTTCTATTTCACGTTTAATGCTTTCATACGATTTAAATATGGCGGCAATTCACACGCAATAGTTAATGTCCGTTTGGTTATTGTATATGATTCTGGCGAATTAGTTTATTGCAGATTATCCCTGGTACTAAGGCTAGGGCTGCATATTTGTCTAGTATTTTAACTGAAATGTATATTTTTCAGAAAGTGTTTAGATGCTTGTATGTTTGTTAGAAGCGGCGATAGCCTAGTTGGGTGTGGAACGGACTGCCAAGACGAATATCCGCAGGTTCAAATCCCAAGGGCACACACCTCTGACTTTTCTAAAATCATGTGTGTATTCTTTGTGAATTTATCGTTCGCTTTAACGGTGAAGGAAAACATCGTGAGGAAACCTGCACATCTGAGAAGTTCTCTATAGGAATTTCGAAGGTGTGTGAAGTCTACCAATCCGCACTAGGCCAGCGTGGTGGACTAAGGCCTCTCAGTAGTAGAGGAGGCCCGTGCTCAGCAGTGGGCAAGTATATAATACAGGGCTGATATTATTATTATTATTATGTTCGTTAGAAATATATGCAGGAACAGCTACGGATTTGGGTGAAATTTGGTACTCGGGCAGACTTTTTATTCTGGTAATTTACTCTCATGGGAAAAACAGAAATTTTTCATGCTTTTTTTAAATAATTGGTGCACGCGTTTAGATACTTTTGTTAGTGGAAAAGGATTTTCACACAGGCGAAGCTACGAGCATCACCTAAAAAAATATATAAATCCTGACAGAAACGTTATATTATTGAAATATTTAAAAAACTGCGATAAGTACACTCAATCAAAATAGATGAGAGATGAGGAAGAGGAAGTGAACGCAGTACATGGGAGTGAAAACTTCAACCACCACATCAACCTTACACCGATCAAAGCATTACCTAGATCTAACTTTACATTAGGGGAGAGGAAAAGTTTGAGATCGCAGTTTCATACTCTTGACCACCACTTAAAATTCAAGTGGCCCTACTTCACAACGCAATAGGGAACAAAAAATGCTATTAAAATTGCCGAATGAATTATGACTTGAGAAGCAAGGGGCAACCTTAATGAATATCTTTCAAACCCCTAAAAGGGGAGTGACGAAGTTCGTACAACAAAAAGTAAACTGACGTCTTAATGAATGCGGAATGTTAAAAAGTTGTGTAATTAGTGCGCATCATCCCCCTTCATGTAAATTAACCTTCTCATTGGATATTTATCTTCAAAATTCAGGGGACAAGTTGTGTCGTCGAGTGCAGCCCCTCGTGTTAGGGTGACACCCCTAGGTATCTGCCCCTTTTGTTAGCGTGAGGATACGAATGAATTGCCACTGGATGCGTCTAGGCGTGCTCGATTTTTGTTTTTAGTTTTATACCATAAAAATAAGTAAGTAATTGGGTATCATATTGACTTTAATCCATATTTATTTTTACAAGATTTTTAATTATTGTAAGAATTGATGTGTTGTTTTGTTTTTATTTTGGAGTAAAATTTGTTTCCATCCAAGATTTCTAGCGGAATGTGACTGTAATATTTTATATTATGTAAATAAGTTGCCAAAATTATTTTTATAACAAGGTTAGTTTGTTTCTTTCCGCTCATAGTTTAGGTAATTAAGTATTACGGTTTATTTATGAATAAATTGTGAGAAAAAATACATCGACATATCCGTTGGTCAATTAAAAGCCGCTACTTTATTTTTAAAACAATAAATTTGTTAAATACGACATCAAGATGCCCTACAAATAAAGAAATTTACCCATAGCCCAGGCAATGTTTAAATATTAACGGTTTTTAATAAAGAGAAACTTTAAATAATTCAATTTTTTGCACCATTAGCCCACTGGACACGGTGTATATTTTATTATGCCATGTTTTACACACTTTACACGAGTCCTCATGACTGGTTACAATGACAGATTTATACTTGTTCCACTAAATAAAACGCTCGAAATGCGGTGACACTGAGTTATTTATACGTTCAGGTGCGCGGTTTTTCTAGAATTTTTATTTAGATATTTTAGTTGTAAGACGTTCTAGGTCATAGGTGGTGTATTTTTTTTAAATTTCTTTCTCGAACTCAAAATAGACGTAGGCCAATCTAAAAGCTAAACAGAAATGTGATACTTTTGTTGTTTACGTTCTATCGTTATTGGGAGCTTATTGATTAAATGACGACGCGATATTTCAAAAAGGTGGGCGTGATTAAGCGATCTAATCTACGGCCATTTGTCTTGTAGTGCGTATCGAGTTTCACTGCATTTCTGCGTATGTCAATTGTTAGAAGAAAATTAAAGCAACACTAAAGACCGGCTATAGACGAAGGTAATAAAGTTATAATTGTTTAGCTTAATTTTGATCCTGTAATATTATTATTATTTTCGATATTCCTTTGGTCATAGCGCACCCCGCACACTGCCACTTCCTACACACAATAGATCGTTGTACGCGAATGCAACATTTTGTACAAGTGCATTTAATGTTCCGAGTTTTGTATGAGTCACCCGCTCTTCCGTACATGGAAGCCGGTACGTGTGGGTGTTTCGCGTCTTGCATCTGTGACATCACATTTGAAGGAATCCGCCGTTTGAGAGTATGATGTCATCGAACACAATATATCCGTCGTTCGGATGCGAAAGATGAAAGGGTACTGACACTGTTTGCTGAAATAACATTTTTATAACTGTTTTTGTTCGGTGAGCGTTGACATGCACTTGTGGTATGGTACGGGGCTTGTTTACTTGGTTATATTTGTGTGACTGTTAGAAAAATCTACGTATATAATATAGGATGGCGAAAAATCTACGTCACTTAAGATCTTTCTTTTTATAGGCTATACCTATAATAAAATTGATGATTGCTTTCAAGAAGTAATCAATTCTGATCGTTATTTAACTAAACCTAACTTGGAATAATATTATGTTCATTATAATATTATGTGTTTTGAAAGGACACCATACTTTTGTGTAGCTATATATTATGAATAATTAATCGAAAATACATACATACATAACATCACGCATTTATCCCCGAAGGGGTATGCAGAGGCGCAACTAGGGCACCCACTTTTCGCCAAGTATGTTCCGTCCCATGATGTGATAGGGGCGAGCCTATCGCCATATCGGGCACAAATTCCAGACTCCGGGCTGATACTGAGCAGAAAAACCCAAATATCACTTTGCCCGACCCGGGATTCGAACCCAGGACCTCAGAGCGCTATTGTACCGGACATGCAATACAACTACGCCACCGAGGCAGTCTAATCGAAAATAAAGTTTTTAATTTAAAGGAATGTAAGATGTCGCGACGAATTGGCAAAATTAATGGATTATAATCAAAATTCAACATAATTTTAGTTCAAAACAGCTAACTAATCTATATAACAAGACAATCTTGAAAGATATTTGTATCAATCCGATTCTCCCTTTGATTCAGGGTTCATCGCAGGGCACGCAGCCAAATGAGTTGAAATTGTTGTCGACATTCGTTTCATAGCTCGTTTTATTCATGTTAATGCGTATTATATCTCTGAAAACTTATTGGTCTTAGAACTCAATTCGTTTGATTGGGAATCAATTGATTTGATTGTATTCTTTGACGTTACTATAAGTAAATGTTGATCGACGCAAGAGTCGTCATATCAGATTCCTTATGGTGATATTACTTTATAGTCTTTACCCTTGTAAGTTTTTTTATCTGGTAAATAAGTACTCGCTGTTCCGTTCGTATACCAGTCCATAAACTAAGCTAACGTAAGTAAAATCGATTAAATGAAACTTTATTTAAATTCACTGGTGATAGTATATATTTTAAATCCGCCCGCATAGTGACTACCGTACACAAGGTGTTAAAACCCACCACAGTGGTCCACGTAAGTATGTCGCGTGCCGGGATCAGCCTGTGTATATCCGATGCGAACAGGCCGGCATAATTGTGTCGACTGCTGAGGGGTAATCATCTCTTGTCCTATTCTATTGGACGCCATTCCACTCACCATCAGGTTCAGTGGGGTCACTTTGCCGTATCCGTGAAAAAAAAACACTCTTGACTAAATGTTGTTTGTTTTTAGTAAATGATCGATAAAATGAATAAAATATTGCCAATACCATACTCTCCCACGTAAAAACATTCTATACCATCACATTGCACATTTAATACTAAAACACTAAATAAACATAAAATTGTCCTAAGCCTTACATCCATACTCGATTTTGCAGAAATTCTCCGATCCAACACATCCTTCCTAGCAAAGCTCTAAATTACGCACACGATAAAGATTACGTTGCAGTTATGTTCATTGTTATTGAGAGCGTGGGCGGCGACACACCAACCCCGGGAATAACGGTTAAGGCATGTATTTGATGTACATGTCGCTCGACATGTAGCTGAGCGTTGAACAATGATGGCGAGGTTCTGTTTAATACCTTTTATATTCGAATGTCACCGACATAGCACACAGGATTAGCAAACTGAAGTGACAGTGGGCAGGGCATATCTGTCGAAGAACCGATGACCGATGGGGTGGACGAGTTCTTGAGTGGAGACCACGGCTCGGCCAACGTAGTGCAGGACGCCCTCCAGCTAGGTGGAGTGACGATCTGGGAAAGGTCGCTGGTAAGAACTGGATGCGACAGGCTGAAAACAGGGTAAAATGGTGCATATTGGAGGAGGCCTATGTCCAGCAGTGGACAAAGATATAGGCTGATGATGATGATGATTCGAAAAAAATGTCGCGCGTTATGTTCCGTTTCTCCAGGCAACAAAGTATGCTCGAAACGTTGTCTGATATGTTGAGCGTCACATGGAGTAGCTTTGTATTATTTAATATAGGTCCGATTTATGTAAATAAAAATGTGGCAATATATTTTTGAAATAACATTATAGGTCTTTAGTTTACGAGTCAAGACAGACTCTTGCGGAAGTGGCTGAGAGTTGTTTATATGATAACTTCGTGTTGCTCTGTTGCTTCGATCACGTGAAGTCTTCCGCTACAAAAACCCTAAATCACTGTAGTAATTCACAGCGGCTTCTGTACATCAGCAACTTATTAAAAAAAATATATTCCACGGGAAATACCGGGATATAAAGCCGGTGTGTTAATCCGGGACACGGTATATCCTTGTGCCAAATTTTATTCAGTTCAGCGGTTACTGCATTTATTTATACCTAATTTCTCACCAACTACACATTTTGACCACCATTCATATTTATAATAGAAGTAAGATTATAATTAATAGTCCAGTATGTGTTCTTTAACGAGGAACTAAGAAGGTTCTTAAATATTCTAACGCAAGATTTATTAATTATATGTGCGGTAATATGAGTGTAGCTGAATTCTATTATTTCTTCAGTGATTTCGCGTGTCAGAACTGGCATCATTAACAATGCTCTTGTTTAATCTCGCACAAGGGATCCAGATTACTGTGCAGTTATTTTCATTGTTGTGCGAGTGTGGGCGGCGCAGCAGCCCCGGGAACAAACCGTTATAAAGACGCAGCTCTCGCGAAATTAGATAAGCGCGCCGGGCCGTGAGTGATGGCGGATTTGACGTGTCTTTTGCGGGACTGCGTTTGTTTTGTTAATTTTGTTGTATGGTTTGTTATGTTCGTTATTAGCGATAGTGTTCTCCTTGATGCACCTTGTGGTGTTAGGAATCGTAAGCTTCAATTGGCTTGTATTTGATGCTTTTGAGTATGTAACACGCACTGTTTTATGGGTAAATTGAAATGCGTATTAACATTATTAGAGACTATATGTCTCGCTTCATCGGACTTTATCATTTAGCATTTATAGTCATGAGACAAAACGCTGAATAACTATTAGAAATATAATTACCGATTATTAGTGTCATTGTGTTTATAGTTTCTACTTTGGTGTAATCTAACGAGAAGAACTAAGAATCTTGACTCTGACTGCCTCAGAGACAAAGTTGTACTGCATACACGGTACGGCAGCTCTGGGGTCCCGGGTTCGAACCCCGGATCGGGCAAAGTGATATTTGTTTTTTTTTGCTCATTAGCAGCCCAGGGTCTGGAATTTGTGCCCATATGGAGATAGGCTCGCCCCCTATAACATCAAGGGACGGATCACACTTAGCGAAAAGTGGGTGCCCTAGTTGCGCCTCTGCATATCCATTTAAAACCATTTAAACCATTTAAACCATTTATTTCTCTACACACACATAAATACAACAAAAAAGTATAAAAGAAAAAAAAAACAAACACACACACACAGTTAACAATACCAGGCACAAAAACTGATTGCTTGCACTATGTGTGGTAGAAGGGATACCAGCTCAGTATACGCTGCAAAACAGCACTGATTTTCAGCTGAACCCCACTGTTATTATAGCACAACAAATCTTTTTGAGTGTACGGTCAGCTACAGCATACAAAGAGATTATACATATATTGGGAATAGTGCAACATTAATAATTATGGGTACAACAGATAATCACATACAGAACACGTATTTACATGACATTGAAACAGTTTTTTTCGATTAATAAAGAATCATATAACCCGTTGAGTCACTACATTGGGCAAGGTAGTTTTTGAATCTTTAAAAATTCCCTCCGAAGATGTTTTTTCAGAGTATGCAGAGACAGGGATAAATGTATGATGTGTGTTTTGTTTTTGTTCGTCTCCAAACCAACCGCCCAAAGTGGTTGCTGTCGGATGAGCGCTAATGACATGCTCATTAACCGCTCGTCGGCCGGTGATCGGATCGGTAACCGCTTCATTAAGAGTTACCATCTCCCGGTTGATCGACGTCGAACGTGCGCCGACGTGATAGCGATCTTCTGAACGTTAGTACACGTCTCGTCTTTGTTAGGGTTGTGGTGTTTTTATTTGAGATTGGATTGTAATTGGAGGTTGATAGTAACTGCTATATAAATTAGTGAGTTAGTTGTAAGTGATCACCGTCTATGGACGTTTGCATAAGATGAATTGTTGTTGATCTTAAACGGGGGGAATGGGGTTTTTAATTATAATTGTTGTAAAAAATACATCTATAAAATGCTTGTAATGTATGTAATGAAACATAGACTATCGCGAATTGGTCGTTTATTAACAGCCCCATAATGCTGTAAACTTATGTGGGTACTTAGAAATAATTTTATATTTATGTACCGCATATACATATCAATGCTGTGCCGAATTTCTACAGCTCTCGTGTACATACCAACATAAAAATGAGAATAAAATTGAACATAATATATATATAATATGTATTGTATATTCTATAACCTCCTTAATATTTTATTAACAGGATGTGAAAGCTTAGAATCCTGGGTTATAATAAATTTAAAGTAATTTTATAGTCAACTAGTGCAGCGCGGAGAGCTTAAAACACAAAGAAAGAATAGATTACAATGACTAAAATCATGTTTTCTCATTCCGAATAATGCGTGTACATTTCAACAGCGTCAACACCGTCACGCGAACTTAAGATTTATTAAATTCATATTTACATACAAACAGAACGGTCTCACTTACAGGCCATGAGAATCTAACTGTTCTTTTTAAAACATTGAAACAAACAAAAAAAAAATTGTATCACTTTTTTCGGTTGCAGTACTGAATATAACGTTAGGTTAATTCATCAAATGTTTATACCTTCGTCTTTTTAGTAAGATTGACGTATTAGTTTGAACCTGCTCTTTCCTCCATCCTTGATAAATATTTATTTTATTTATTTATTTGTTGTACTAATATTTAATTCAGTCTAATTCTCGCGTCTTGTATATCTCGCAACACTCCAGTACGATTGTTTCCCGATGCATGTTTCAATAACGGTGCAGACAGTGCGCCGGCGCCGCTGCGCCCACTCACAACACCCAAATGCTAGAGTGCTATGCAAATAACTTCCATACCGGTGGAACTGGAGGTGTGTATGTTTGTATGTTGTTCAGAATTACAACTGGATTTGGTTTGTTTGGCGAGAAAATAGATTGATTTTTCAAAACATTGCCTAAACTGTTCAAATCCGATTTGTCTGTATTATTTTTTGTTAAAATTAAGGTTTAATAGATCCAATAAAATTAGGACAGTGGTACCAATAAGGCATTGTTTTAATGACAGGATCCCGTTGATTCATTTACTAGTTCTCACGAAATAATACGTTAAAATTCGTCTGGCAGGTGGAGCCGTGGGTTGCCGCTAGTTTCATAATAAAGTGCAGCTTATGTTGTGTGCGGAATATGAAGAGATTATTCAAAATAGCTGTAGCTTAAATGGTAGTATAAGGAATGGGTTACGTGCATTCAAAACCCGGAAGTAGTTATGGTAAGAATAAGTAATAAAAAGATAAGCGGAGGTTTACTAATATTAGACATTATAAAAAATACAATACGATTAATAAAACCAGAAAAGCATAATCTAATAAAACATACCTTAAAATTTATAATTAATGCTCTGTCAACATTAGAATTTCTCTTTTCTATAATTAAAATCTTTTAATTTAGTTGCTTGAATTTGCATTCAAATAACAAATCGTAACTTGAATAATTTTACATAATACAACGACTTTAATCAATTCGCCCAGAATTAACCCTTTGAAACACGACGCAAGGGCCGGGAGCCCTTTTCAATGCACTAATCACGTAATGGCGTATTTGCACTGCGGATCAGAGCGGACAAAGGATTCCTGTCGCGAGGGTCCCGATCGAACTTTCAAATTTCGATCGACGCGAGTGTTTAAAGCTTGACCTTAATAACACGAAGCCAGAAAATATATTGATGTTTTCGATCGGAAATAGGTTAGTCAAGAGTGAACGTTATTTGATAAATGTTTTGATTTATTTTATTTCAGTCACGTTTGTAGGTCTTAAAGGACAAAATGTATTCGTGATAGAGTTTGGTAATTAAAAAAAATCATGCCCGCTGACAGTAAGCTATAGGTTTATATAACTCAGACGCTGACATACGGAAAGAGAGATTGTATAAGTAATAAAATAAGCTATGTTTTCCAATTTGACAACTTGATTGACTTTGATTAATTGTCTTAACAAGAAATTACTTGCACAAAGCTAAAAACCCAATAAAAAAATCTATTATACAAGTAATTTTCGAATATACCTAACCGTCAATTCTCGTTGTTTCACGGAATTACATAAAAAAAAATGCAAAAGGTCTTAGGTCATACACCTGAATAACCCGGGGCGTGTAACTGTACACGAGTAATAACAAAAGTATTTGTTTCAAATGCGTACAACCATTGTCGGCGCTCGGCTGCGAGGTGCAAATGCCAAAACTTGCAAATTATACCGCGCGTGACTGAACTTTGAGCAACGCAATCATTGGCAAAGCAACACTCATCAAATATTACACAGGCACGTATCGCGGGGCGGGGACGCGACGCAAATTGGTTTTATTTGATCGTGATGAGACTGAATGTACATGAGTGGGGAAATATTATAGATTCATTAAATAAAAAAATACAAGAAAAAATTTAATATAACGTGGATTATAAATTTCTTAACGAGGGGAAATAATTTTGTTGATCTCTATGCTGTAGGTATTAAATGACGTAAGGATGGTTACAAGTCCCTGGAATTTATTAAAAACGTTTAATATAGTGTGTTGTAAAACACAAGTGCAAGTTACAGTTAAGAATCCGAACGACGTACTTATCTATTTTATTAGCCAATTAACAGACAATACATATGATAACAGTGCAACATATTACGACGACAGTAACCTAATTAATAAATTCCTTGCATACACAGTCACCCCCTTATTAACCAACATAAACAATCAATCAAGGCCCCCTACCCCCGCAGAGTCGTCTGATTGCCGCCCTGCGCGGCCCGTGCCCGAGGTGTTATTACTTAGCTAATGCCCGGCTAAGGGCGCCATGTTGAAACTTAACCAACTTGCTGGGCCAAATTGATTCACTGAGTTATGATCATGAAGGGAATTTGGAAACAAAACGCATAATAACGATTGGTTCTGTTGGTGATTAATTTTATATCGCCGATTGTCTATTGTTTTCTCATATTTGATTTGAACATTAGCTGGAATTGTTTGGATAGTAATTTAAAGAAGTATAAGGTAGTAAGTTTGTATTTCTTTGTGTAAGTCAACCGTTTTGACATTTTTTAACCGACTTCAAAAAAAGTAGGAGGTTCTCAATTCGACTGTATGTTTTTTTTGTAGTAGGTAATCGAATTATATAAATACTGCATAGTGCGGAGTTGGTCGCTTTTTAAAAGCAACAAAACTGAATCATTCGACATGTCAACAGAAATACATTTTTGGTGAATGTGAAAGTTGTTCGGAAGTTAAATGATACCACCCACTTCCTGTACATTGACAGAAATGTACAGGTGTTTTATAATAAACAAACGCAATTCAAAATCAGCATACAATCGTTTCCATTGGCGTACGTGAACACCAATAACAAATAACAAGGAAGTTTAACACCAATTATCGCGACTAATACACGCATCAGCCGAGATCGGCAACACCTACGGCTCGTGTCCGGACTGCCAACTAGCCGCCGCACGTGACCGGCATCAAACACACACAGATTTGAATAAATGAACGCCGCATCCCGGACCATTTGTTAGCGAGAGAGAAAGGCGTTCGATTCCTCGCCCCTGCTGCAATCATAAGGCCTAATCTAGCTTTTACCGGCGTTATGTGTGTGCATTCCGCTGACAGACTGAGCGGTTTCACTCCTAATCAAGTTGAAAGTGGAAAACGGTTCGGCTTTAGTTTCTTTTGTTTCGAGATTAGCTGATATGGAGTCAGGGTTTAAATGGTGGATTTTGTTCTTCATTGTGCAACCATTGGCTTTTAGTAAGTCATCTATTTATACGTAGATACATATTGTAAGTAACGGAGTTGTATATAGTGTATTTTCTTCACTTTCGTTTTGTAGATGTTGAATTATTCCGGATTGCGATCTCTATTAACAAATGACAGTGAACGTATTCTTTCAATATGATTATAAAATAATACATACTGTTTTGAAATTTATACGTTTGCACTAAATAGTTCTTAGTCTTTATAATTTGTTTATCATTGAAATATTTTTATTACTCAAAATTCAAAATTATTTTTGTGTACCTGTCCGAGACTCAATATCTTCGAAAGCACTTGTTGCATTCTCTAAGTGAACTAATAAAAAATGAGAAAGCATTATGCCGCAAGGTTTATGGCGTTCGCAAATTAGGGGTCAGTACGTGCATTTCGAATGAAATTTCATATTTATGTTTAATTTTTTACATTCTTCCAAACAATTCATTTGCGTCCGAATTTCACTTAATCTCAAAAATGTCTTTATCCTTTTAAGTTGTCATCGCGGGCATAAAATTCAAACCTGCAAGAGAAAGTCGTCGAGATTGAAGCTCGTGTGTTCGTCGCAGTTCGTTTCCGGCGTGTATCGTCCATGTCATCGGTCCGGGGAGATGATATCTGTTGTAACAAGAGTTTTCACGCTCAGCTTTATCTTTAACTGTGAAGTGAACAATTTATGTGCCACCACGTTGGTGGTAAGATGATCGTGGAATGATTTTGTTCTGTATTGTTTTAACTGCGAAGTCATTAGGCCACCTTATTTGTAATTTGTTTGAGCCTGTTCAGGTCATGCGTATGAATGTTTACCTTCGTTGGGATTGCTAGAGATATGACTTTATAATCTGTTTCATCCCTGAGTCCACTATAATAACGATACGATTGTTGTTGGAAACAAAACATAAATTACCAAACACATATATTTCCCCATGCAATTTTAAATCAAACCTAAGATGCATTTTACCGTTGCTCTAATGAAAGGTTGTCTACGAACTCGTAAGGTTAATTAGATAAGCGCATTCAAAAGAATACAATCAACAACACCCAGTACATAATTAGTTACTAGCTCACGGCGAATATTTGTGAATGACATCTCGTTAATTTGAGTCAATTAACATCTGCGCTCAAATGTTAATTGCCTCGAGTAATTTACGCTATTGCCGCGACACTATTATTTATACCGGCTGGTCGGTACCCGGTACCAAGTACTCAGTACTTAATTTCTGCAGTTGACTTATAGCCTGGCTTTGGCGAGATTATTTACAGGAGCTGGTTACCATAAATATTAGGTAAAATGAGACAAGGAAAAACTCATCTCCAAGAGGTAATGCGTGATTGGAAATTTTATTTTTTAAGGCTTATTTTAATTCCCTTTGCTAAATATCCATACAGGTAGTTAAGGATTTTATTTATAGCATTGTATTGTGTTTATATTATTTTATATGTATAACTGAAAGCCATTTTTTACTTGAAGCTTATATCTCTTACGCCTAGTGATAACATGAAAAATTACAGGATATAGATATGTACAACGTCTTCTCCTAAATCCCTCTATTAAAAAGTATAATAATGTTTATACCTACCTAATACCATTTTTGCGTCTTAATTACCAATTAAAGTAATAACATCCTTCCTTAATCCTTCGATGTTAAATACTTCATTTATTTATACCATTGGTGTCATGATACAAAGACCTTGAGTAGCCTTGAACATTATTCATAGTTGTAGTTAAATATTTAAAATACATAACATATGCGAGTGCTACCTACGAATCATCGTAACACGCGCGATGCACCTGCGGTGATGCACGCGCGAATCATTAACCATCATCCGAGATCATTACGATGACCGAATGACGAATCATTATACGCGTAATCATCTGTAACTAGGAGTCGTTTTATGCTCGCGTGGATGTTAATTGAAATTATGTGGAAATATATACTAACTGTCTGACAGGCGTGAGGAATGGTAAGTTAATGCAAGTGACCTCGATTTTTGTGGGTTAAAATCAATGGCTCCACTCATCTAGGCAACTATCTCGTATGTATTATATGTTTGTGTTTTATTGTACAAGAAGACATAAGTAGAAACGCCATCTGATGTGTGATCTCTACCGTAAATACTCAAAATTCTAAATGAATCAAGTTTTTCTGCTCATGATCTGATCGTAGTATCGATCCAGTATCGATATGGCGATAGATTTGCCTCCTATCACACCGTGGGACGGACACACATGGCGAAAAGCGGGTACCCTAGTTGCACCTCTGCCTGTCCCTTCAGGGATGTGTGTTGTTTTGTTTGTAACAATCATAAATTTACTGCGGGTCTTAAAATAAAGCTAAAGGGATTACGGTGGGCAGCACATAGACTTCCGAATATGTCACAATTAATAATAGCAATTTATGATGACGCTAATGACTAATCAGAAGAGTTATATTGGGTTCAGCAATTATTTTAATACATCCAGAGAGTTCCAATTATTTATAAGGATCAAGATTTTTACACAAATAATAACGGTACATTTAAATTCGAGCAACGGGTGTATCTTGCAAATATACAACCCCGATCCCGCACGAAGTTAGCCAGTAACCACACAGGTATATCGCATTCGAAATAACCATAAAAAGGTGCTTATACGTGCATACATAAAGATTAACCCTTGCCTGCAAACGGTTGCGGAGGTCGCGCGCTATCTCGTCGCATCTGTTATCTCTTTTTGCAACGTGCTTGCTCGTCATGAACGCGATGTCTATGGAGGACGTAACCCTTCCGATGTACAGAGGGGATCGCATCCTAGCGTAGAATGCTTCAATGCCTGTGGGTGAAAATGTAGCAGCACGTGTCCCTTTGAAGTAGGTGGATTTTTAAATCAAATTTTTGAGGATTCCGCTTCGCTGGACATTTGTGTATCACGCAAGTATAAAGTGCTATGCGATTTGAAACTTGTGAGGTACGAAGTATAAATTCAAGAAATACTTTTTCAAATATCCTTCCCGTATCCATCTGTACACTCGGCAAATGAATTTTAAAGGAGTGTTATTATTTGAACTCGTGAGCAATTTTCATAGTATACTTGAGAAGATATAATGTCAAGGGACACAATGTCTTAATCGCCTTCACATTTGGATTGCGCTGTGCTTCTCACTAAACATTGTACAGTTAGGTAAACTTCCGTTTAAAAATAAAAATGGAAATATATAAAAATTGCAAATTCGTCTAAAAAATCTCATACACAAATAGACCTGTTAAATTCGAATCACGTTGTGCTCTGTCACCCCTTGCCAGGAGGGATCCCGTGTCATTCGCCCCGGACTGGCCCCGGGGTGGTCCCGAGCGCTCATTTATGTGCACCTACGACGCGAACGCGGCCGGTAATTATCTGTGACGTGAATACTGATTGTGTCGCGCGACGTCATGTACCAGATACGTCGGGTGATTTAGGAATGGTTCGTGTTCGAAATTGTGTCTAATAGCGCCGTGTTGTGATGTATGGATTCATAATTTGAATATTTTGTTGTTTCTCTGGTACTGTCTTCTAAAAAATATTTTTTTTTGGTTTATTACATCTGGAATTCCTTAAGATGTACCCTGCGACCTTCGTCTTGAAGTAAAATCAAGCATGGCTCGGTTTGCAATTGTTACATATGACAAATTTTTCAGTTTAGGCAATTACCAAAATTTGACTTTACGACCGGACCCTGTGACTGTTGAAATAAGCAGCTCGCAACACCTACAAAGATGCGACGATGAGCGTAGGCGGATGGTTCGCTATAAAAACTTTAATAACTAATAAATAAACATCATGCAGCAACGAGACACCTGGATTAATAATAAATAATAACAAATCACACACCTGCACAATGGCACGACATCAAACCCACACTATATCTAAGAGAAGAGTCATAAATACAAAAATAAACGTCCGCATTTGATATCACCAGCATACTGACACAAATCCATCATCAACTGCGAATTGGCATCTCGCACCTCAAGTACACATGACTTCTGATGACTATAGAGTGTGATGCGTGCCTACCTCAATATGAGCTAGTATTAATGTGTAAAATATGTTTTAGGCACATGAGGTATTTTTAAAAAACCAGGTTCGAAGGACCACAATAACAGTACAAGATCAGATAGCCTTATGTCACAAATGCGTATAATACAATAACTACATTACCAATGCCTTTGAATTATAAAACTACTGCATCACGTGTGGGAATATACTAACCATCTTACCGTTAGATTCACCCTGCAAATAAATATCAATTGTTCTACTTGGGAATTAGTACAGGTACAATACGCGTTAATGTAGCTGGGCTTCGCTTTGCATGCTCACGCATTGCACATCCGGTTGGTGATGAATGCTGATGATGGCAAAATGAGATCATGTTTAAAATTGATTATTTCTTTAAATATAAACAAGTTGAAACTTGTAAGAATCCATATCATAGTAAGCATACGGAACGACGGTGATGCATACAAGGGTATGGAATACCTAAAAACCTTTTTTACCCTCTTTTGCTTTGAACATTGTACCGTTCTGATAAAATAATGTAAAAGAAAATTACTATTATTAAATTAAGAATTTTGGTAATGTCTACCTACTCTATATTATAGATGTCAAGGATTGGTCAGCGCGTATTGCCTCCTCCCTCTTTGTTAGCTTCGCGACCAGTCACCTGCATGACGTCAGTTCCTCTTGCTATCTATTTAGGACACATGGTAATGGATAGACCTGGAAATCGAACCCAGGACTTGCTCAATTAATAACCCACACATGGCTAAGACCAGAGTACGAAAGGCGTAAGTTCCCAGTACCGAGGTTCGAGAGTTTTAATTAAGCCCACTGAACAGTACGTACAATATCAAAGACATTAAACTATATAGCTAGTCATAGACTGGACATCAGGGCCAAAGTTTTGCTCCAAAAGTTATTACCAATTGGTAATAAGCCGCTGTCTTATTTGAAATGTCCGTATGACAAGATGACACAGCCTCTTGATATATTAATACAAAAATAATATATTTACAGAAAATATGCTAATATTCGCATTACAGAGTGCAAATCATAATATGGAAAAAATGAGAAATATTTTACATCGATGTTTTAAAATTTCATGGTAGATTGAGTAACCATCACATGTGTAACCTTCCCTATGTCCGCTCTATATAATTTTAGAACTCTGGTACATATATGTACATATACATTTCATAGTTAGGTGATTTTAACAGTATTCTTATTTTGTGTCCTTATACATTCTCATGTACCAATTCACCCTATTAAGTAAACAACACACACAAAATTGCGTTTTGGCACTTACATAAATTTCATACTTAAAGCGCGCGTATTACATGAAACGTAAACAGAAACATTGCACAGTAATGCATTGTATGATATATCGTCTTGAATTTGCGGAATCACGTTCTGCTTAACATCTGTTACTTGTACGGGGAAAGTTAAAAACATTTTGTATTTTTGTAAGAATGCAAGTAACAATGTATGTTTACGTTTTGACTTCATATTTTAACTAAATATTGTGCAATATGATTTGTGAAACGTTACTGCTCAACAAAAATGAAATTTATTTTAACTTGCATAAGGATGAAAGGATACAAGTTAGCAGGGATCATAATTAATTTTGAAACACATCCTTTCTACAAGATTATAGACAACCGACGGCATGTAGTTTTTGAACACCGGTAGTGAAAATGATACGCGCAATCTCGTTCCAACGAGGAAAGTAGAATTATTCCGCCGATGCAATCACCCCTGCACCTCTACTTATATTTAATAAGAATAGGAAAATTGCTACTGCGGGCTATCATCAACGTTACCTGCGTGGAGCGAGACACGCGACTGGGGACCGACAATATTATTTTAACACTCCTCGTAGATTTACATCCAACGGTATAAAGTTTATTTTGCTACAAACGATGTTCGTTAGGTTGGTAAAACTGGCGCGCATGCGCCCTTTTTGGAGGGAAAAACGCAGTCAACAGTGTTGTCATGACAACGGTGGACAATGCACCTTTGTGCATCACTTTCCTCTATAATTGTCGTTTGTCTTTGTGCGTAGCAGTGCGAGATCGATCGGCAATCAAATTGTACGCGCATTGTTGTTTGTAAACAGCACGGTGTGAAGGTGCCAAGTGAATAAAGCCTTTGTGTTTTGTACAAGTGATTCCATTTTACAAGGATTGTTTACGATTTGAGCGGGTATTATTTTTTACTTTTTCGATTTGCAATTTCTTATTATTTTAATTTGAATTTTAGCGACATTTAATGACTTTTAAAGGCTGATGCTAGTCTGATATGTTATCTATTTCGTTTAAATCAAACACATTTACTAAATATTTAGAAAGTATTATACTCTTATTAAAATCTAAAATATGTTTTAATGAAATACTTGTATTACAATTATATGAGTTTGATATTATCGCAAAAATATTTACTAGGAGAATCCGTGGACCTGAAACTCATTAGTAAGTAAGTCTATTGGCGTGCGAAGTAAATATAATGTTATAATTTTCTAATGCCATATACAAACATAATATGTATAGCCCGTTACAGGACATCCTTAATTAGCAAGTAATTAATCATCCAAAGAAGTCTAACTTGGTGAGACCTGGAATGGAGTAAATTTCACAAATGTTTGTTGGATTCGGGGAAATAATATTTATCTTGAAAAGGCTGCAGTAATCAGATTTATGGAAAGAGGTATTCGTGATATGAAACATGAATCAATTTATAAATAAAGCGTCGAAAATATCCCACGGTGCGCAACGATCCCAATATGACTTCAAGTATGTACTTCACAAAACTCCAAATAACATTTCGTTTGTACAATTTCGAAAATAACGATAATGGCTTTGTTCGTTGAAAGTTGGTTCCAACATTGCTAACACAGGATCACATAGAAAAAGAAGGATATGTAGAAGCGTGCATTCCTCGTGTTTGTGTATTGTATTTGTCAATTAGACCTTTCAACTTGTGCTTAATTGCCCCGTCTGCATCGCTTTTGAACCTGTTTTTCAAGTAGCCGCAACCCTCTGTTCTTGTTTTTTTTTTCGGTCAGATTTTGTCGCTTGCTCCGACGATTAAAGTTATACACAAAATATTTTAAAGATTTTACCTCAACGTTTCACCTTTCTTCTCGATTTGTTTGTTAATAAACTGCTGGTATTGTGATTCTTGCTTGGTGAATCTTTCCAAATATAGATTTGTATGTTTAATTTATACTGTGCAAGCCAAAACGAAATTTTCAGAAGAACTTGCAGATTCTGAATACAAACTATTAGCATTTATTAATAGATAATATATTATTTGTATAGGTTTTATTCTATTTCAATGACTAAATGTGGGGCAGGTCCGACAAGAGTAATTAAAATTACATAAGAAATCAAATCACCCAAAGTATTTGAATGATTAGTGAAATCCATAACGATAATATATTTAATAAAATATTTATGTTTTTCTCTAATATAAATACTTAAGATTTGTTATAAGGAGAATCAACATTATTTATAACTACAGCGTGGCTGTCGTAGGAGTATAAACGTAAATATATTACGATGAATTACGTATTTGCAATGAATGCAGTAAATCATGGCAAGAATAATAATAATAATAATATCAGCCCTGTATTATATACTTGCCCACTGCTGAGCACGGGCCTCCTCTACTACTGAGAGAGATTAGGCCTTAGTCCACCACGCTGGCCTAGTGCGGATTGGTAGACTTCACACACCTTCGAAATTCCTATAGAGAACTTCTCGGATGTGCAGGTTTCCTCACGATGTTTTTCCTTCACCGTTAAAGCGAACGATAAATTCACAAAGAATACACATATGATTTTTTAGAAAAGTCAGAGGTGTGTGCCCTTGGGATTTGAACCTGCGGACATTCGTCTTGGCAAGAATATTTGAACATAAAATGACAGAATTTACTGGAAGTCACTAAAAATTACCTGATAAACCGCCGTGTAGTGTGTAATGCCAAGCGCAATCATAAATCGACTTTATCGCTTTGCGTTAGGATATTATTACCTACCTCTGTAGGTACTCTAAGATATTAAACAAAGAGCTTGAGCTAATGGCTTCCATACATAACGGTATATTTTTTTATTTATTCATATTTCTTCACTATGCGTCATGGTAGAGACTAAGTTGCTTTTACAAAAAACGAATTCTTATTACCGCCATCTAGGAAGACTGGCAGAATAACGTTTTAAATTTGATCTTTAACTCTTCGTGTGAACCGCCTTGTGTATAAAAAATGACTTAAAATAAATTTAGATGAAAATTTTGACGATATAAAATTAGTTCTTCATGTTTGATTTTTTTTTCACACGTGCCGGATTACGCACTTTCATAGATATTAATGAAATAATATAAAAGACACATTGCCAATGAATATGAATTTCAATGTCATTGCTGATAGAAGGGGGCAGCTGTCGCGATTTATTCGCGTAACAGCATATAAACGAATTTCTGGCTAATCTGCTATATACCTGTGGCGCCAATCTCGTCCGGTGTGTTATTTTTACGCGCGTTTATCATCTGCTCGTGCGCACGGTGCCGGATTTTTTCACACGTGAACGAAAACATGTCGTGCGCTACCGAACTACGTGGTTCCGTTCCGCGTGGATAGATGGCGTCTTATTCATTTTTATGCAGTGTTGTGCTTCTTTTTGTAATCTTATCTTATTGTTAATTTCGAATAAGTATTTTTGCTCGATAGGGTATTTTATGTTTATGACTGAAATAATTTAAGCGATAAATTCCGTCTAATACAAATTTTTGTATAATTTGTGTCAATCGAATGATATCACAGCCAACTAAGTGCTGAAATACCTATTCGTCTATGTGCGGGTGAGCTGTCATGAATAAGGGTATAAACTCTAGCAATCTGTTGTCCAGTTATACTTTAGACAAAACTGCGCTGTCTACATAATAATCACTCTACCTATTAGTTGGGTTGAATATTATATTTTAAGACGATTGATCTAATCAATAAATAAGAAACAAATGATCGAGGTCCTTTGTCCAGTGACAGAAACAATGGTTATTCCGTTTAAAACTTGACTATACTGCTCTACTCTTTAAACTTATTCATGATAAAAAAGGATCTTGTAATTAAAATCGGTTTGATATTCTTGAGAGATTGATTGTGATTGATGTCACGTGTGATGACCTATGTTATCCAGATTATATATCCTATTCGTGAGTAAAATTATGAATGTGGCTAATTTAAGTTTTCTTATTGTTGTTTCAGATTGGCGCGCACCAATGACAGACGAGTCGGAGGCGGCGAGGGCGCGGCGCGTGCCGGCGCCGCCGCCGCGGCAACCAACACGCCCGCCCGAGCCTCGGCCGCGCACGCAGGTCGCGGAGCCGCCGGTCCGGCTCATCCGCCCGTCGGAACACCTGGCGATAGTGGAACGCGCCATGGAGCGGCGGCCGCCGGTGCCGCTGGTCCCGTCGGTGACGGTGGTACAAGGCCCTCGGCCTGCTCTGCAGTCCATGCCACCGCCTGCGCCCGGGTACAGGCACGTAGCACCGCCGCCGCTCAGGATGCCCGCTCCGGTCCCGCCGCCAGTGATGAGGTTGCCACCGCCCCGATTGGATGTTCAGGTTGGTGTCTAACTAATCTGATGATCACATATATTGGCACAACAGTTATGCCTGAGACTCCAACCCAGAACTCATACACTTGTCCAACCAATTACTTTTCACTGACTATGTAACGAGGTGATTCCTTTAAATAGATAGGACAGTTTGAACTGCGGACCGTCTCACGCGATTTACAGACCTGTTTTTATCGACGATTTCTTACAATTTTTACCGGCATGTATAATCAAGCTTTTCGCATCAAAACATTTAACACACACCGCATCACAAGTGCGACTGGTTCGAACCATCAACGGTTATCGTGGTCCCACTGTATTACTGTATACGGGTAAATGTGCAAATTATGACGTGCCGCGGTTTTTACGCGTCCGTCGCCCGTCCTTAATACCGTACGTCAGTGGATGTGACTTTATTTTAATTCGGTGGGTCCCGTTCCGGCCGGGCCGTTTGACGGGGTTTTATGGCTTCGCGTTTTCGCGAAACTGCACTGTTTACTTTTGTGAATTTTTACAGGAAAATGTATGGTTTTGTTTTTTGGTGGTTATGGTCCGCTGCGTCAAATGTTGTTTGAGTTTTTGTTGACTTACGTTTCGAGCAAGAATAATGTTTCGATTTCGTTCTCTTTTTTATCTGTTCAATATTTATTTGTAAAAGGGTGTTGATTATTTTATTAGATTATAAATTTCAGGACTAGTCTTCAATTTAAGAACTAGTCTCGAAACATTTTGAAATGATTTGTATTGAAAATCGATAATATTGTCGTTGAGAACATGAAAATGTGTAGGATATATTTTGTTGATTATGAACAAAGTGAAACAAAAAATCGTACAATACGTTTTGCTTTCGAACTTTCACTTAAATCCCTGCATAAGCATATTCGCTAATCACGTAGATATCAACAAGCACAACAATCAAGCTCTCAATTGTACTACTTCTACATTGTAGTTCGCTACTGGAACGCGAGCAGCCCCGTCAAGTCAAGCCATCAAGCCAGTTTCTCTAGATCCATATCGATCAGAAGTTTCTCTCGGATGTTCAAATAATAGTTTTACGTCACGTGTTCATGCGTTTCCGATTACTGCGTGGGTGGTGATTTCTTTAGCGTTCCCTGTTATGCTAATTGTTACAGTATCGTGACGTGCAATATTCTCGTTATTGTTACGTATATGAAAGTGATATGAGTCATTTAGAAGATTAAAGAAAGGCTTTGTTGGTTTCGTAAATCTAGATATTGATTTAGGAACGATTGATAATTGCTACATACTTAATTGCAGCTGAAAAGTGTTTAATGACGTCGTCAATGCTTTCATATACAATCTTACTTATAAAAAATTCGCAAAGCTATGCTTAGTTACAACACAAATTGACTCGATCAACTATAAGTCAAAACCCGCCATCTTGCCTCTTAATAAGGATTAAACTAGGAACCGGTGATGTTTTTTACAGCTATTTAGGCAATTGGTAACCACCTTTTAACGCTAAAACAAGTATATAATTAAGACTGATAGTTTTTTTCGGTTCGGAAAGGTTTTGAAGGTTTGTGTTAAGACAGTATAACATTCAAAAATAATACGTAATGTCATAGCTATAATAAAAAGTAAAGAATATGTAGTTATTCAAATTGCTACAAAGAGACTTTAATATCCACCATACAATGAACACAATACATTAACCACTTAAAAAGTACACAAAGAATATCGAACGCAAATGAAACACGTATTTGAACAGCGAAGGTCATTTCCGTGTGTTTGCTTGAACCCTAAGGGTTGTTTTACACTAGCGATTTACGAGCGCGTGTGAACACGATGCGCATTGTGCTTTTGAAGTTCAGGTGGCAAAGGGGTTAAGCCTAATTTGGATGAACCATGAAGAAAATGTTAATAATAAGAAGTGAAATTAAACTGTGAGTATAAATTAACCCCCTTATTCATAAACGTTATTTATCTAAGGACGGGGCATTGCTGTGATAACAATTCAGTTTCTCAGTGTTGACGGCATGGCAATCTTCGCAGTGCGTAGACGTAGGGCCGTTGTGATTGCAGATTGGCTAATATTGACATAAAACTTTAATCAAGTTGGCTGTCAGATAAGTAAAGCTGAATAAACACCAAGCTGTCAATAAACAAAGCTGAGAAACAGACTTGTTATCACAGCAATGCTCCGTCCATAGATAAATGACATATATGAATAAGAGGTTAAGTCTTTGTTTACTGCGTATAAAAGTCGGACTGAGCAAATAACACTCATGTTATCGATGCTGGTCTATACCAAGATTTTAAAATCGATTTTCTGTCACACCGAATGTATATATGACCTATCCTACAAACTCTCACAATATCTTTGTACTGTTAACAAAAAAACGCTAGTACGTGTCCCCCCTAAACGGATCCCCTGACGCCTCGCGGCCAATCCGAACTGGCAGTGCGTAATCCCCGTCTCATACTCGACTCGGCAACGCTTCCCCGTTCGTTTGAGTCATTGACGGGTTTCTTAGTATAATGAGCTTATGTTAAATGGCCGGCTTTTTGTTGGACACCACAATGGCCCGCCGTGACGTATACCGGTAGTACGGTGTTGGGCCCCGTAATGGATTCGAAAGTTGGACTCGCGTTGGCAATTGGGCTTGTAGTGTGTTGCGTGTGAAAATTGGATTTTCAAAACTGACGCGCGTAATGGGCGGAATGACCTTTGAAATGAGAGTCAATAAGTTAGTTTGTACTCGAAAGTATCTGATTTTCTTTGTTTAAAATGGAAATAACTGTTCATTTCGAAAACTTGAATTTTTCTCGACTCATATAAATAAATATTTAATAAATTATATCCCTTGAATACATTGTAAATAGCGTAATATCATCTTATAGTATTTTCCTGATACCAAGCCGCACTGTTTTGTTCCTGCTTGATTAATATTGTAATCCGTAAAATAGAGTATTAAGTATGAAGCTAAGCCTCTCGCAGGATGGCGAGCGAAGAAGAGGAAGTCCATGCCCAGCAGTAAGACAGTATATAATACAGGGCCTGATATCATTATTATAGAAAAAACGACACAAACGTCTATATAATAATAATTTATTATATAGACGTTTGTGTCGTTTTTGTCTTCACCACATTTTAGGGGAGGCAGGCCGTTGTATAGATATATCTGGTCTGATGTTTCCATCAATCAACCAGTTGTACAAAACAAGAGTGCGCCACAAAATCATTTCAAATTTCTCGGCCCAGTTAAGGGCTTCTCCATCGGATCGGCTAATGATACGGCCAGACAGGGCGGGGTTGGGCCTTGGCCTAAAACCGCACGCGTTTACTGCCGGGTATTGTGGACCGTGGTCGCAGTTACGAGCCACTGGCGGAAGGGTTCAAACTACTTTGCAAGTCTTTGGTTTTAAAGTAAAATGTTGACAAATAAGCATTCGACTTGATTGTCAGCTTTAAAATGCAGCTATAAAAATAATAAAAATTCTGCACAAAGTGCTAAAGAATTCACTTTATAACAAAACTGTTAACTGTAATTGATGTTATAATTTCGTTTAATAAATAAAAAAAAATACTAACAAAATTTGATATGTAGTCGTAGCGTAGGATTTGGTGACTATATTTTAAAAAAATTACCGATCTTCATTTCCAGAAGGTGTGCTACTAAGACTCTTTCTAGCTTTACCAAATTGATTTCATCGTTCGCTCTCAATATTCCTGGTCATTCGCCCACGCCGTTTAATTACACCATGCGCGTTGTTACAATATAATAATACGAAGCACATTATCTCGGCACATTACTCTTTCACTGTTGATTTGCTTGAAACATTGTGCCCTAATTTAGTTCACTGGACTTATTAAACTTAATTAAATGCCGAGTTGAACAAACCACGATATCTTTGATCAAAATTATTTGTGCCTTTTGTTGTTGTGTTTCTTTTGAATTGTGAACGTTATTTTCTTATTTACTGTGTCGTTTCAAAACCATTGTATAATTTACTTTTGTTTCAATGGAATACTTACGTATTGCAATAGTTAAATTTCGTTTAGGCCTAGGTTCAGTTCTTAGTCGGCCACTCTTGACAGAGATATCGTTCTTATCGCGATGGTGATACATGGAAAGTTGTTGGCGTCGCCACACTTCTCGTAGATGTTCACACGCTTCTGTATTTTGTCGGTTAATCGCTACTAACCGACAAAATACAGAAGCATGCGAGAGTACACGCAGCGCTCTGCGTGTACTCTCTGCCATGGAGGACTATGTTGTCATTTTGATCAAGGCAGTACAACGAACGGAGGATCTGCTTCTAGTTCTTTTTCCTTCTATCTGTCCTGCTTTAGTTATCTGAAATCTGAATACCACATCGCGTACTAGACTGGGTAACAACCAATACTATATATATATATATATATATATATATATATATATATATATATATATATATATATATATATATATATATATATATATATATATATATATAAATAAACATTAACAGATAGATCACAATAAGCGATCAATTTTCCGTAAACATTGGGAGCGCCTATAATAACCTGACCAGTTTTGATCGAGTGTCGGCCTGCCGTGCATTAGGCACGCGATCAGCGATGACATCGAAGCAATCGTTTGTCTTGTCCCGATCGCCATTGCGATTGTATTGTGGAGCGCTGGCTGTTTGTTTGTTGATGATTGGGTTTTAGATATTGTTTGTTGTGTTATTGGTTTGTTAATGAGATCTAGGGCTGCGGAATCGGAATAGAGTTATTACTTTGCAATCGGTTGAGGTTTTCAGATAAATCGATTATGATCAACAAAATTGGCTGCGAATTGAAATAGTCTTTCTCTAATGCTGAGGAGTTTTATTATTACTGATTCATTAATTTATGGATGAAAAAAAAATATGATCCTTTGTCACCTTCTCAATTAGTGCAGGCAATGCTAGGCGGATAAAAAATAGGTTGACCTATAACGACGGGTAAAGTCACTACTCACTAAAGTGTAGATTTGTGGTTCCAAAAAACACTCACTAGCCTTTCGTGGCGGTGATGATTATTATATTGAACAATTTGGGTTAATTACTAAAAGGTCATGTTTTATAGATTCGTTTTCCTTGTAACCTATCTATAAATTATATGATTCATACGTGTAAGTAACGCAAGACATTTCAATAAGCTCATTTTTGGATATAATAGTTGTATATTCATAATACAAATATGCCACATGTACAGTTTATTAATCATTACTTTCCCTATTTATCTCTACAGCACAATTATAATCTCTGGTTACATTCGAGTTGATTGCATAGTAAATGAGATATACATATACGGTTAATTCTACATTAGCACCCGTTCTTGCGGACAATTTCTCGCTTATACCAACCAGAACGTAATTACGTGAAATCTCGTGGATCTGGTAATGCCAATTAACAGTACCGATGTTTGTGTACAGGAGCCAATTATAAAGAGTCAACTGCGTTTGTAAATTGTTCACAATGGCCACTATTTATATAACTCCAGATTAGATACGTGTAACTACTGTGTGTAGTGTGGTTTGTTTGTGGGTATTTTGTTTTGAATGATAGAAAAATGTTTGAAGTGTTTGTATGTAAAAAATTGCCCTGTCATTGTCTTTAACTAGTATTTCAGCGTTTTTTAAAGTTATTTATACAATTTAGAGAATCTTTTGATATTTAGTTCCTAATGTTGATTTTAAGGTGGCGTGTGACAATTTTTAAGCGATTTCAAAAAAGGAGGAAGTTCTCGATCCGAATGTATTTTTTTTATGTTTCTTACCCCAACTTTCAAAATTGGCTCCCACTCCAAAATTGGTATCTAATGTAATGTAATTTTTTTTTTGTTTTTCGTGTTTTTTGAAGACTGTATAATTTTTTGTTAATAAGTTTTTAACAACGCCCTCTTGCGCAACTAAATCGAACTCCACTGATCAATAGTAATTGGTACATTACATAACTTTACTGCACTCATGTTATGTTATAGCACAAAATATTTACAAATCGTCCCACAAAACCGAATAAATAACCAACCCGTGAACCTCGTACGCGGTCGTAAATACCGATAATGTTACTCACTCGCTGTTTATTGACATAATATCAATTTAATAGATTCGAATGGTGCATATTAATGGCGGCGGGTCGAGCAAACCGCCCGTAGACGCGTGGGTGACGCTATTCATTGCCTTAACTATTCGATAGTTTGTCATAATATCGATAGTTGTGTCGGCTGGCTATTATCGAGTGCATTAGCCTCTTAATTGTGTATTGAATATAGACACCCACGTTGGTCTAGTGTTTGGTCCAACATGAATTGGGCCAAATGTTTGTGTGTCAGTGTTTTTGGGTCAATTATACCGTGCGTACGGCGTACGAATGCGCTTTTAGTGATGCTAATTTTGTGTTATTGCTGTTTTGTTTCGATGAATGAAACATACGCTTTATTGAGGTTGGCAGGTTGGATTAAGAGTTGCGTGTAAGGAGAACGTTTGATCGTAATTGCGTATTCGGGAGTGCGTTTGTGTTTTGATTTTAAAATGCTTATGCGCAGCAATTCAAGTACGTTTATTTCAGGCAGGAATGTTTTCGATGAAATTGAGAGGAACTCTAGAATACCATATTTTATATTTCTTAAATTCTTATACACATCTCTCAATGTATGTAAATTTTAGTTCAATTTTTTATCAATGACAATATTGTATCAACTCACTAAAAAAAAAAAAGTAATGTTTGTTACAGAACAACACAATAACAGAAATTATTATAGAGCCATAAAATAAAACAATAGCAGAGTTATTACAACATTTAAAACGAATTTACCGTCATATCGACGTAACAATACAATCTCTAAAATGCTTAAGGAAGCTGGAATTTAATTTAACAGTAGAAACTCGAAACATCTGGCTCTCTATAACAGCAATCCGAGAAAGGTGTGCGAAGCGCGCAATTGCTTTATCGCTTCTGTGACCAAGAGAAGGGTTAAAAGTACATTTAAAAAATGACATATGTCATATGAGTCATTCAAACTACATAATATGTTTGAAAGGACATTGTTCTGTGCCCATACATAATTCGCCCTGGAACCAACAGCAATGGAAAAATGTTTGTAATATTTAGAATCATTAATAAATTCTCATGACATATTATTTATAAATCGGACAAGCTGGGATATCGCATCAATCCAAAAAAACGATGAGATTTTGAGGTTATAATTCATAGTAAACATTGAAAGCTTTTCAATGTTCAAGGTAGATTTATATTCCTATCATTTACGCTTTAAATATGCTTTTTATTGATACAAGTACCTATCTTATGTATATAAGCCCTAAAGATTCATCACTATGTAGGTATTTGATTATTTTTTACTTAAATCACGCTATTTTACGACTTGATTCATATAATTTTTTATAAGTAAAAAGGTACCTAATTAGCCGGAGGTCGTGGCGATAATTTTTTTTTTGGTTTTCGTGTTTAAACTCGAAACATCTGGCTCTCTATAACAGCAATCCGAGAAAGGTGTGCGAAGCGCGCAATTGAAAAATAGCTCCTTCTTCCAATAAATGGAATTAGCGGCTCGCAGTGTCCATAGAAAGTCCATTGAGATATTTGATATACTGTTCGCAATAATTCGACGGTCAGATGGTGGCGACTGCTGCGGGCTTTATCGCTTCTGTGACCAAGAGAAGGGTTGAAAAAGTACATTTAAAAAATGACATATGTCATATGAGTCATTCAAACTACATATGTTTGAAATTGGGTAATTTTAAAGATTCAACGATAGCATTAATGGGTTTGTAAAAACGTTGCAGTCTTCGAAACTTCGGGAAAACAATTATATTAATATAAAAACCGCAATAAAATCAGCAAAACAGTTTTATTTAATGTCTTAACATTCGCGTAAACAGAAGAAATCATCATGGGTTAAGTAAACTCTTAATAAGTAGAGTTTTAATAGGATATTACAAAAATGTCACAGTTCAGTTCAGAACAATGAATTTCGAATTACACCAACCAAGTCGTGGAAATTTATATTACAGTGTCAACCTGGATTCACAAACATTACCGTGCCAGCCGATACCGGAGCACCATAAACTCACTAACATATCACCAATAATGCAAAATCTCTAGTACTAAACTCGTTAACGCTGTAAGGCTGTGTCCTACAAACTGTCGCGAATAAAGTTGTTACTCAAATCGTGGTCATATCGTTGCACACATTAGTGCCGCCTCTCGCAGGGTTGTCGCTTTCGCCAGCGAGAAGGCGTTACGGGACGCGGAGGCCCCGTTGATTCACTTGGCGTTGACCGATTCATTAAAGGGTTATTACAGATGTTTGCGGGTTGCACGTACCCGATTCATGGTCATAGCTTGCTGCACATTAGTTACGCCCTTCGCAGGGTTGTCGCTTTCACTGCCTGTGTCGAGGTGTGCCGGGACCCTGAGGCATTGCTAATTCGTATATAAATGGTTTCGTTAAGGGTTGTCACTTGTCAGACGTATTTTTTTATTCCTCAGGCCGTGTTAATTAAATTTATAATATTTTTATTTTAACGAATGTTGATTGCACCAATCTATTTAAGATTGCAGTGCAACATAGTATGCATAATTTAGTATCGGCTAACTCAGGGTTGCCGCTTTCGCGTCTAATACGATAGTTTATGAAGGCGGCCGAGTAATATCATGAACAAGAATTTGCGCCTTAGATTACATTGCGCCGTTTGTGACATTGGAAGTAATTTTATGGTGATGGTAATGATTTCATTAAAGTACCATTTCTCTTCGCGATATGGCGAATGACTAAAACTGCGATCGTTGGCAGGATGAACGACCTCTCGTAATTTTCATTCTGTTTTATAATTGTTAGAAATACTTTTTACCTGATTAACAGCCATTTTCAATAGATGACCTAACCTAAATTTCCAAACCGTTTCCGAGAATGAACCTATCGAAATAAGTCATTTGTAGGCATGTCAAAAAATGTTTTGATTGGTATATTTTCGTATAGATCTCAAAAAGGGATTTATGGATCGTTTATTAAAAATAGCGGTTAGATGGATTAATTGATGGAAGCAATATTGTTTTTTTTTTATATCTGTCAAGACTCGTATGTACGCCAACGCGGGCGAGAATAGCTTCACCATTGTGCAGGTTTTGACGAAATTCAATAATTTCGTATAATTATTGCTAGCGAAATCCCAAGGGCACACACCTCTGACTTTTTTAAAATCATGTGTGTATTCTTTGTGAATTTATCGTTCGCTTTAACGGTGAAGGAAAACATCGTGAGGAAACCTGCACATCTGAGAAGTTCTCTATAGGAATTTCGAAGGTGTGTGAAGTCTACCAATCCGCACTAGGCCAGCGTGATGGACTAAGGCCTAATCTCTCTCAGTAGTAGAGGAGGCTCGTGCTCAGCAGTGGGCAAGTATATAATACAGGGCTGATATTATTATTATATTATATTGCTAGCGAAAATTTATCGGTTTACAATCACAAATCACAATCATAATTTTTTGACGTGAACTAAAATAAATCTTCAAAAATACAACCAATATTTTTGTGTTTTTAATTTTTTAACTTTGTTCCAACAATAAACTTCTTTCTTTCAATAAATTAATTGCGGCGTCCGCACACGATACAGAAAACCAATAAAAAAACACAACACAATAAGTCGAAACTGTTAATCCGTAGGTACAACTGCACTTAATACGATGGTCTTTTTAGTGAGTTGTCAAAGGGTTGAGACGAGAAACTCAATACGTGCGGGTAACTGGATACAGGGATTACCGGACGGTAGGCTAACAGCGTACTACTGCCGGACAAGGATGAGGGTAAAACGAAGTGTCCACAGCAGCGCCTGTGTCGTGTTGGATTTCGTGGAGGATTGGCTTCTTATAGTTAATATAAAAAAGAAAAAAAAAAACTGTTTCTCTGTTTAGAGGTAGAAGTCGACAGAAATGTTTTCGATCGCTGTGTTAAGTCTTATACTACAGGGCCCTTATTCTGTATGATAGTGTAAACGCGTAACGCGGCCGTGTCATATTATCTTCGAGAAATGTGCATGGAATGGTATTCTGTAAGCCAAATTTCTATAGTCCTAAACATGATGCGTTGTGTTACGTGCTTGTTACGCACTGTAAAAATAACGTGCGGGATAGAGAATAAGGCCCCAGGGGATAACCCTAATGTCGGTAACATACGAGGATACATGTTAGTCAATATTACTAATAACGGTAGTACCGCATTAGTTATATTGACTAAAGTGTTTTCTGTAAGTTTGTTAGAGTAAGTAAGTTTTTAGCGATGCCAAATATAAGTATTGTTCTAATGTTATTTTTTTATTTGCTTTGTTAAACTTAAAATCCCCCTAAACAATTTAACCCGATATCATGGTTATTTATTTTTAAAAACGACTTCATTAAAATTTCGTGTATACGTTAATAACATATCTCAGTATTCGTCAACAATTTACTTGAATCATTTAACGGTTATATCTCAAAATATAATCACGGTAAATACTTCACGATTCATTCCATACAAAATACAAATAAATTAACATCATAATGTTTACGCGGGCCACTTTCCAATGTCAACGCACAATCGCCCACGCTTGTGACTCGCGGCTGATTGACAACCCTATGCCGGGCCATGCGCGTTCCCATTGCGGGACGATTTGTAAATGTGTGAAATGAGGCCGAATGTGGGCCAGTAAAGCGTGTTTAGTTCGTATTGTTCAAATGTGATAGTGTGAAGATGAGAAATTAGGGTTGATACTAGAATATTCAACTTTAAATTTTGGAGGATGTCACACCGCCAACTAACTTACTGAGCTGCGACTGAGTAATTTTAGGATGGAACAACTCAGTCATAATAATTTTTTGCCTGACCCGGAATTTGAACTCAGGGCCATAATCGTTCTCGTAACGTGTACGCATTACAACTACGCCACCGAGGCAGTCCAAAATCCCTGCTTAAATACATAACGTCGATCAACAAGACATGTTGTGTTCCAATTGTAGTTAGGGCTATAGGAATATTTAACCTTTATACGTTGAAGAAGCTGTGAGCACAATTAAGTTCTAATATATCCGAAGACATGGTATAAAGTAATATGATAAAAGCAAATGAATAAAATTCATACGGTCGTCAGTTTGATTTTTAATTTTCGAATATTACAGTCATCAGCAATACGAGTAGGTATTAATTAAGGCTAATCTAATGTCTATTGTTCACAATTGTGATTATGTAGATAGACACTGTGATTATACTATGGACATTTCATAATTGTGAAATCTATGAACTCAGTTTACGATCATTAAGTATAATATGCACTGTTTTGGCTCGAAAAATTTACTAATTTTAAATTAAAGTAACTTATTTAAAGTTGCAAATAAGGATTTTAAATAATAAATACAACAAAGAGTACGAGTAAAACGCTTTATTCCTTATCGATGTCATAAAATTATTTCATTATTTTTAAACTTCAATATTTACAACATAAATATCCTTATAAAATCCTATTTGTATAAACTGCGTACTAAATTACTTCCGAATATGAATATCGTCTTATTACCCTTCGAGAAAGGCATTTATATGCAAAGTATTTAAGTCGATGACGTGTCGTATAATACATTGGAGATGGGCAACGAATGCATTCTTTATGCGATGATTATGCAAATATTGTCGTTTGGCGCGCGTCTCACAATGCCCGTACGGGGACCATTACTTCTGACGTCTTTGATATGGTAATGTACCAAATTCTAATGAGTTGTGCTCTTAAACGATGGGGCCGCTCTTTTTATATGGGACTTATGATGGTATCTTATTTGTAGGGGATAACGAGTTTTAAGTTATGATTTAATTTGTTTAGATTTGTATTAAATAGCAAATGGACATTTTTGATTTTGACAGCTGGAGAGATAAGCGAAGCACGGGATTGGCAAATTTGGAATTGACTGCGATACAAATTTTAATTTAATATAGACTATCCCCCTTATTCATAGACTTTTTTATCGAAGGAAGGAGTATTGCTGTGATAACAAGTCTATTTCTCAGTGCTGACGGCATGACAGCCTTCGCAGTGCGTAGACATAGGGCCGTTGTGATTGGCTAATATTGAGATACAACTTTAATCTAGTTGGCTGTTAAATAAACAAAGCTGAACAAACAGCAAGCCGTCAGATAGCAATGTTCCGTAGATAAAAAACATCTATGAATAAGGGGGTATAATTTCAAAGGTGTTAGTATATTATGTGACGTAAACACTTTTAAAAGTCGAAATACGATAAAACTAATATTCTGAATAACTTCATTAGCCTTTTCAAGAAATATGTTTATCAGGATTATACTATTGTTGTTGAAAATCTTTTTTTCACCACGTTCAAGCGTAAATGACACGCTCCAGCATTCAGGCATCAATCAAAACTGATGCGCATTGACTCATTGTCAAGACGTTACAAATGAAAGTTAATATTTTTTTATCTGTTAACGTTAGCCGCCATTTTGCGTGAAATGTCAGTTTTGACAGCTACTTGTCGTTGTCAACATGTATTTATTTGCGGTGTAATGATATAGTATTTTTGTGAATATTCTATCATTATATCCGTACCATGCTTTATGTCTTTGATGACGTTTTAGCATAGTTTATGATCGGCAATACATAATTCGATAAAAAAAATTATGACAATGACTTTATTAAAATTAAATTATTATTATTTAGCAAGCTGCTCGATATCCAATATAACGTTTATAACTTCTATATTCAAGACATGACTATAGTTTAGTTCGTAGAAAACTTCTTTTTCCGCCTAATTACGTTTTAAAGAGATCTCTCTGTGATCTCCATAATTTCTGTAGAAACGTCCATCTAAATCATTTTAAATAGCGCCTATTGAGCTTACAGTGGGTTGTAAATTGCGTCACACAACAGTCGATACAAAATTAAAAAAAAATACTCATTTTCCCTTCAACTACTTGAACAGACGTTGACCTCAATTGAGATTGTTCTTTTACGCCCTTTAACACTATAAATTAACTAAAGCAACTATGTAATGAACAGCGCCATTGTCAAGTCCACAACGAGATCTTTAAACGTCGTAATAATATTTTATGTACGCATTACTCATATATAAGTGCTGTTTTTGTATGCGCACGTCTTTTCTAAAATTTATTATTTTTTGAGTTTTGAGAGCGTTATGTAATAGAGTTGTGTTTTGTTTGCAGGTAAGCTTCCAGTTATTAATGTTCCAGTAAGCAATATATCTCGGTAAGCCAATGTATCAAAGTTTATATAAATAAATTATCAAAATAAATCTTACTCTTAACCTTAGATTAGAAACTTACCCTGGATTCAAGTTTCAGCATTTACTGACCGACTGGTTAATACGCCTTCGAGATTAAAAAAAACCTTAATCACTTTGTAATATCTAAAAGTATAATCATAACCATTAACTCAGATAAAAGAAGCGACGATAAACGCAAGATTTTCCACCGTTTAAACTAAAACCGACTTTACGTTCCCATTCATCTTTGCGTTAATCTGTTAAGCCCACAATATCCGTATACAGCCGATAGCAATGTTGATATTGATTGTTCCAACACAATGGCTTCTTAACTAAACGCCAACACTTAGATAGAACAAAGGACAGATTATAATAAGTGCAATATTAGTCCGTAATCGTGCGACAACCCTGGGCGTCGTTATTGATAAATTGTGATAAGTTAGATGACCTTTAGTCATTGTCGTCTCTACGGATTTTGTGTAGGGAAAGTAGGGAGCAAAAGCAAAAAAGAAATCGACGAATTCAACGTAACGCTTGCATCACGCGAGGGCTCCGTAAAGCAAAGTTTTTTTTTGGAGTATGGACAAATACGTTTCTAAGGTGAACACAACACAACAACAACACAGATGATTTTTCTGTACTAAAGCCACCGCATTCCCTTGGACTCTATTTGACATGTTTGTAATAATGAAACGCAAAAAGTCTGAAAGGTGCTATTATCTGTTGTCGGATATGGTACTTATCTAGTCACGGAGAATCCATGATGATGCGATTAGAACTATGTAGCTATTGAGTAGTGTACCTTAAAAAGTTTTTAAAATTACAGCTAGAATGAAATTGAGGATAGCATACCTGGCAATAATACCATCCAGAATTCTCATCCCTTGAGCTCCAGTCTATTTCCATCAGAAATATTTCCACATATTTCCCGATCAGACTGTTATTTCTCACGGGGCTCTACTATAATACCGCGGGTTACTAAATGGAAACATACTGAACAAGAAGAGAATGTCTACACCATTTCTGCGACCTTTTTCGATGCGTAGGCAAAGTTTCAGAGTATTACGTAATCGCTATTAAAATCTGTTTAAGAATAATTCGTCCATTGCATAAGCCAATTGTGAAGATTTCTGTTCTACACCCGCTGGCTGTACCAAAATTACTGTCTGTTATTTATGAACTGTAACTAAACGTTTGCCATGATTACAATCGCAATCGGATTAGAAATCTCGCTATCTGTGTATGGAGATTCGGTTATGTAACGTGAAGTGACCGATATTTGTGGGTCGAAAGTGTATGAATGGGTCGGCTTGACCGGGGCGGTCACTGTCTTACAAAAAGCAGCTGTGAGTAGCAGATGTTTTGTATAGTTTGTGACTTTGTCGGAGGTCAAATTAATTGCTTTTACAATTAATAATAATCAATAGATGCCAGAGGCGATTTTTGTGTTATTTAAAATTTTCGCGTCGCAATTTATTTGCTGCCCCGAGCACTTATCATGCTTACCCCTGTAATCCGATGGAACAAATTCGAAAAACCGTTTTTCTCGCATGACTGCTGCCCCTCTCCGAACTACTTCGTAAAATATTCCACTAACACTGTAAAAATCTAATACGTCATTCATGCTTGAATCTATAAAGTAATGAATACATAAGTTTTAGAAAATCTTTATTCAAAAATAATATTCATTGCACGTGTGACCCGGAAGACTACAGCTTATTATCGCGTAGATACAAATGTAAAATCCGTAAATGTCAAATTCCTATTTCGATTATTTTCGATGTGAAAGTATTTGATGTACACGACATAATCTACTTTTAGAAAAATCAGAGGTCTGAGTTTATGTATTTATAAACAAGTACTTCGTATATACAAAACCACAAGGTACAATTAAAAAACACGCCTAAGAACATCACTCAAACTAAAAACGTTAATAAAATAAACATCATAAGAAAAATAAAATATTTCCCAGTTTTCGTAAGGTCCAAAGCGTGATAACGTGATCACGGGCATGCCCCGAGCGTGACGCCCACGCTTCCACTTATGCGAGTCAAATCGTAAATTGATCAAACATTATAACCTTGTAAAAACACGATTTGATGTATCGAATAATTTGAGTGTATCAATGTTTGTTTAGTGAGAGTTTGAGTTGTATTCAATGTGTAGTTATCTTTATATAATAATGACATTATTGTCTAATATTGTAATGCTTTAACTTGGAGCAAGGAGCTCTTGGAGCTCCTACGATTTAAGACAGGCGATACAATTAATTTTGTACCTTATACCAATTATTTCTAAGGTTTAAATTTTTAAAACTATGTTTACAATAATCGTCAGGAAATCGCTGAAGTTTTCATGATATTAGCATCGTACGTATCGATGGATGTTATTATCTTGTTTAATGGCTAATAGGGTTTTCCTTCATCCTATTATTTCCGCTTCGAAAAACATTATTCTTACTGCTTATTGCATTAAAAGGACACGTTTTTTACACTGAAAGAATCCTCACAATTGAACTTCGATATACAAGCCACATATGTAGCTTCGATGTACAAACAAGAAACTCTAGGAAATATTTTAAAACCGATTACCAATGTAATAAAAATCTGATTTGAATCTTAATATTTAAATTATACAACAGCTAACAGCCACTGGCCAAAATTGTCCCATTGTAAAAATGTCCAGTCCAACCTGTCACTTATCAAGCGCTGCACCCGTTACAGATAATTATATACTTAGCTATTGCTTTAATAACACACAATCAGATAAGGCAAGATTGACTGTATATACTCAAATCAGACACCAGCCCAAACATATAACTTCTCGGCTTAATGGCAGAGATACGATCTACAAACCGACTACCCTCACTTCCTTCAATAACGATGAAAGTTCCAACAAACGTTTTATCCACAACATTATCGAACGCAATACATTAGTCTCGGTGATTGACAAATGCACCAACATGCGCCCAGTATGGCCAATACCGATTTATATACCTTACGAAACGTCCACAAAGATTCTATCAATCTCAATCCGGTCACGGAGGCAGTTTATCTTCCAGGAAAAGCTAATATGTCCTTAAATTGACAAGTGGTGACATTGCGCGCGCGAGACGGGGAAGACCTCGATTTAGAAACGCAATTTGTATGTTCGTATTGACTTATTTGGTTTGTGTAAAAAACTGTTTTATTTTAATGTTGTGACAAAGTCGATTTTGTCACAACATTAAAATGTTATGTCACAACGTTAATGTGCTAATTACATCTCGTTTGAATGGATTAGTGATTTGTTTGACGCTAGATTACTGGATTTGTTATTGCAAAATTAATTCAATTGATTGCGTTTTTTGTGGTTTGTTAAATACAAAAAATATATATATTGCAGCAGCTCAAGACCTTATGGAGTCGCAACTCGCAATGAAACCGGTATAGTTGGTTTACTTTGAGAATAAGTATTTTCAAAAGCTCATTTGGCTACCGGTGTTGTTTACTGTAACGAATTATTAAAAACGATAAATCTTTGACAAGTCTTTAACACGCATCGAACCAGCGTGATCATAATCCAAATTCTCCAAATAAAGAGACACTGATGTAGATTTTTGTCCGACATCAGAATTCACAGCAAAATAGACCCTATATTGTTTACGATGCACATTTGACTACCTAATACCTATTATTATGTCCATTTCTCACATCTCCGAGACAATCGTACGCGGATGAAGGTAATGACACATATTAATATCTCGTATCAACCTTACGGCTGGCTATTATCATATCATTCTCAGTTTCACAATTCGCAACATTGTTGTTAATTGCACGGCGGCATCTCTACATGAATGAATATTTGTTATAATCGTCACTTGGAGACATTTAATTTCAGCCTTCAACGTTAATGGTTGTTTATTTTACTGCCACTTTTTGCATGAATGTATTCCTTATTAATTTTGCCAATAACACTTTGTGTACTGTATGAGTTTCGTTATGAGAAATGTCGTTTTAAGTTTCTTTAATGATGATTGCTGTCTATTCGTATTCATTTTATGTTTTAATAAATTAAGTAATGTATTTAAGACTTGAATGGAAAAAGGTTACATAAATGCGTCTTTTTATCCTTTATCAGAAATGTAAGATGTGATAGAGTTCTTTCTCTCTTCTATTAAATTCAACACCTAAGTATTAAACGTAATAATTTTGCAACATATACGGCAATAATATATACACACGTTTTAAACAAGAGACGTTTAGTTTTATTCTGCACAAAACGTACAGCAGTTGTACAGTGAATATAATTTCTAAGATATCCACTTAGAAAGTTAAACTTGTAATATTTCATAGTGTTTCATTAATAAATGGCAGCTTATAGGTCATCGGAGAGTGTTCGCCGCCGCGGCGCTGCGCGAACAGCGAAATGTTATAAATCTTCCGCTTGGATGCGCTCTGATTGCCATTCCGGGGTTCGGTTCCCGGATTTAATACGTGCAGCGGCTTAGAAACACTTTCACCGGCTTTGTTGCGTGAAACAACTGCACCGTGGGCGTCGGATAAATAGTTCATTACGCTTTGCCGAGACTAGGAGCTAGCTGTTGTTAAAACAGATGGTGAAATACAAGCGTTAAGGAAAGCAGTGTATTTACTTTGAGGCTGAGCGCATAGAAACTAGACGAATACGTTTGCGTGATCCGTGTTGCTTAGAGGTGTTACTCGAAATTGGAGTTACTATTTCTAATGGAGTTGTAGAGTCGGAGCAATGTTCTAATAATAATTGGTCTAAAAATGTTTATATCTTATCGCTAGATACTTATTATTCTGATGCTTTAGATAAACTCATTTAAACTTACTTTTAAATTGGGACTAGGTTTTCCGTTCCTCTGTAATTATGCAGAATCTCAAAAAAATAATTATAAGTTATGTGTCCCCTTTTTAGACTTATGCCGTTTATCCACTGAAGCTGAGCTTTCGCGTTAACTGTTCACAATATTTAACAAAATTACCGAGTTTAAAGTAAAAATAGAATGCCGCCGATTAAACGGCCGCGTAATAATAATGAGCCCATATCATTATCAAAATGACACCTCGCCCTTCGGAAGTGGTATGTTTAACTTGATTAATGATTCCACCATATGTTTTTTGATTTCGCATGACATTATTGCGTTTTTAATTCACAACGCATTGTAATGAGACAGGTGAACCGTGTAACAGTAGACCACACTCGAGTTAACTAGCGTGTATAATTTACTATTAATTTGTATGTACTCGTTGTAATTTGTGCGCGGCACGTTTTATCTTTACGCCGGTGAGATAACAGGAAGCGAGTTAAGGATTTTAAATTGACATGCAGTTTATTGTGCTCGTTGTTTTATGAGTGTAGGATTCTTCGTGGCTCACGTGTGTGATGTTTCGTTCCTTCCTAGGTTTTTAATCAAGAACGGTTTGAGGTTAGTGTTTTGAAAGTATTTTTGTTTGTTATATCTACTACTGACTTAGTGGCGTGGTTATTACGGAACGACTTCAGTGCTGAGATCGCGGGTTCGATGCCGCGTCGGGCGAAGTGATATTGGGTTTCTCTAGAGTCTAGTCTATGTGGCGATACGCTCTGCCCTATCACTTCATGAAACACAATATATACAGCGAAATGTGCATGCACCAGTTCCGCTTCTGCCTACCCCTTCGGGGATAAAAGGCGCGCGTGTGTGTGTAGAAGATTGGCATCAGATAAAGAAATATTCAAATTAAGAAATAAATACACGTCTTAAATATATTGCTCGGTAAACGAATATGTCTATAATTTAGCATCAAACTACTCTATAACACTGTGGAAGTTGATTATGTGTCGTGTACCGGAAGATATTACAGTAAAGATAGTATCGCGTCTGCAGCGCGGCGTTAATACGTTCTTGTGTTACGCGCCGAACGTAGTAAGTGAAAATGTGTAATCGATGTTCCAATGTGATTATTATTGTGTCGATATTTGATGGCACTTTCGATTGTATCGTTTTACGTGAGCGGTGTTTCGTTTGTGAAATTGTTTGGTGTTGATACAATTAAGTGTTTATATATGTTAGTTGTGAAATTGGGTGATATTTTATGTTTCGTCGAAAGTGAGTTTGTATTTTTGGAGAGTGTTCTTCAATGTGTTACGGTATTAAAAGTTTTAATGCGTTGTGTGGGTCTATGGTAAAATGTACTACAATGCGACAATGCATACGTGATTTTTTTCAATGTCAGTCTTCATTGAAAAAGGAATAATTTTGGTGTTATATAATATATTGTAGTTTTCCTTTGGATATGGGTTTATATGTATATACTAGTCGACCCGACAGATGTTGTCCCGTCTTAACTATGAATTTGCAGCGCGCATTCTGTCAATCGCTGACAGTTATATAAATTTAATATTTTCGTTAAGTTTTCTTAAATTTTCTAATTTTCCGTGCTATATTTGATTTTTTTCTTTCATAAGAACCTTCTCCTGACAATAACAAACACAACAAAATAAAAAATAGTGAAATCGGTCCAGCCGTTGACGCGTGATGGCGTGACCAAGAGAAATAGGGATTCATTTTTATACATATAGGTATAGGTTGTCTATCAAAGCGGAGTAAAGTTTTAATTTCATAATGCGCGTTGTCAATGCGTGTTTTTACGCCGCATTGCCTCTCCGTTTTGGAGGATTTTAGGCTTTAGGTGATAAGGCATAGTTAATGAATCTAAGACAAACCAATGACTAAGGGCGGACACTAGTCGCTACCTTTGGAAATAACCAACTTCAAGACACTAACGCCAAACGGTAGGCATCGTAACTCGTAGACAGCATTACAAATTAATCAACATGTTTAGTGTAATTCGATACATAACTTAAGGTCGTATAACATTAAAATCGCACAAGAAATAATTAAATTATAACATTTACACGCAAATGAACACGTATCGTGTTACCGTGTCACTGTTAATTACATTTCAATGGTTCATTTTGTTTTGACATAATTATACAGTGTTCAAGTATGAAGTGTTATTGCGAATAATTATAGATTATTATGTGTAATTTGTTTTTGGTACGTTTTGATTATAGGGTTGTTGTGACGTTTATGTTACAATTGGAAAGAAGAATCATTGCAAGTCTAATAAAAGAGTGAAAGCTATGACGTTTTATGAGTTTTTAATACGCAAACTGAACGGGAAGAGTTGCTCGCCTGTCTGATGGCAAGGTATTATGCTACGGTTATCCATAAACAGAAATAACATCGGCCAGAACTTATATTTTCATAAAAATATACTGCCGTGCGAAGCTCAGAAACAGTAAGTATATAAAAAAAAACGAAATCTTGATTTTGTGTCATCAGATAGCTTAAAGAAATACCCATCCAATGAACTTACCTAAATAACCGTATCGTATTTAGAACTTGTTAAAAAAACCTTAAAAGAGTATCTCTATCTCAGTTTTACATACAAAACTATAAAACTCTATTTACAAAACTACGATTATCTCGAAATAAAATTTCCCTGATATACCGCTTTTGCGCTTAGAACGGCAGTACATAGGAATTGCGCTGGTCTCCTAAGAGGTTCAAGATATTAAGTCTTACCAGAAGAACGTGGCCGGGTGTGGACGGGAAGTTATTAAATCCGCGAGCTCTTCGACAGTCTGTTCCACTTCTCGCAAGGCTATCGCTACCAATAGTTGTGTTAACCCATACCTAGACATAACGCGTTTTCCCACGGTAGTACTTATAGGCTCAAATGACTTATCACGTTCTAACTCCTTGAATATATTAACATCTAAACTTATCAAACCCGTACAACCAGCGTCCCATGTTCCAGTAACGACAAAATACGTGTGACGTGCCACGACGTGCTAGTTTTCGCCAATCTCGACCAGTTTCCACGAAACAGCCCGCGGCCGTGCACTTTAATAGATTTCTTCATTATTAGACGTCCGATGTCGGTGTTATGCGCAGTAAATTATATTGATCGCCCCTTGGGCTGAACGGATAGATATCGATCTAGTATTATAGATGGTTTTGATTAACGGTCTATGCTCATCGGACTCTCATCGGCTTATATTTGTGGTCTGAAATTAAAATGCTTATGGCATAACGGCATCCAGGTGGGGCTATTTTGAGAGATTTGCTTAAAGTATTTACGTAGCTAGGCATTGAATGGAGCATTATATAAGAGTTCCTAAGAATAAACACGAACATTTTATTTTCTGTAAGTTTTAGCAGTGACAAAATATTTAAAACAACGATTTTACTTTGCTCACAAGATACGAGAAGCAAAATTGTATTCTGAATAAAGACTTATTAATTCATGATTTGTAAACGCATAGTTTATTCTTTAACTTTTCGCCTATTTAGGTATCAATTGCCATAGAAGTAGAGACCAAATAATTTTATTACGTAGTGTCTTTTGAAGTTTTTCTACTTGATATAAACACAAAAACAGTTAATGATCATTTGTAATCCCATACACGCGCAGTAGTAGTAGTTTTTGTGACAAACTAGAGTAGTCCGAGTAGACCACGTAATCCAATATCCGTATAAATAAGTGTCGCCCGTCTCGTTAACGCTGTGCAAGTTTTATCGAATTTTGTAACTGTATCCAGCGAGATTGTTATTTATAAATAACGATCTGTTTGTATTCGGTATTAAAAATATTACGAACTAGAAGCTGTTACACGTGAACAAGTTCTTAGTGATATTTTGGTACAATCACGTTGAAGAATTTTCTTGGTTGTGATGTAATAACATAAATAAAGCTGATTTGACTTATCTTTGTTGCTCAAGATCAATCCGAATAGGTCTATGATTTCGATGTTGTGTTTTGACTCAGTCGACCTAAAAACATCAATTAAAATATGATGGTAAGTTTTGATAATAGGTACAAACAAGTCTTTGGGATCCAGTAAAGTTAAAGTTGTGAAAACATCCAGGCCATATTGAAAATTAACACGTCAATATCCCATTATAATTTAGACTGTATGGTATGCATATTAAGTATGTTATCCCAAATACAGGAGTACCAACAGTAATAAAAAAGAAAACAAGAATTAATGGTTTCTTCAATTGCTAGTCACCTCTTTACGCAATAAATCTTTGATAGAAATTGATTGTTTTTAAAAGCCATGTAGCGTACATTCTAAATTTAAAATTAAGGCACGTGTCATGTACCTAAATGCTTTGTCAGGAAGCTGAGTTATAAAATGAAACGTGTCACTTCGTCAGCGAGTCTTGTGTTTGGACGCATGAGGAATAACCCATGCTATACATTCTCTTTATTATATTTACTGTACTTACTCTGAACCAGACTGATTGGCGAGAATAAAAAGAGGAACATTTACATAGGCACGTGTCTAAGCCCACCTGACTGATTACGTGAAGATCTTATTTATTATGTTGCGAAAATTTTACCATTCTGGATCTCGATCGTCTGTTTCAAAACGGATTGTTTCTAGAAATATGTTCGTTCTGTGTTTTAAAATGGCTTACAAAAAGTAGAGGCGGTAGTGGCTAGTGTGAGGACAGAATAGTCTCGCATCGAGGGTAATCATCTCTCGTCAGTCGACATTCTTCTATTGGACCACACTCCACGTACCATCAGGTGCAGTGAGGTCACTTATTCTTAAATCTTGTAACGAAAACATAACGGGCGCCAAAATGTTACTAGCCTGTCGCAATGTATTCTAGTTGTTCACGATGAAACGCAATATGAACGGAGCGAGCCATTTTCTCGGCTGCTACACCGTGAGTACCAAGCACCATGTTACTGAATACCAGTCGAATCAGATGCTAAACATATCCGGCAGTACCTCACCAGTTATTTAGCATGACAAAATATATTAAGAAGGAAATCATACAAAGAATACAATTAACACGTGTTTTTGCTCGTCTAACGATTTGTATGGATTGGTGTTATTGCGAAACGTGTCGAAGCACACATGGAAGTTATTAGAATGTAAGCACCTTAATATACGAGTACTTTTAATTAAAACCAAACTAGCTTCTGCTCGAAGCTTTCTCTTGTGAAATCCGTTTTCGGAACAAAAATCTTACTGCATTTTTGCTAGATAAATATTAACCCGTATTACTTACTATGCGTTTCGTTTTCTTAAAAATTTACTATGCATTATTCAGTCGGTATGGAAGAGATTAAATGAGGGTAGTGGTCATATACAATTCAAAGACCTACTAAGTCATTTGCCACGTCTACTATAAAAAATATCCGAAGTTATAATAAGCTTATTTTTTTATCGATACAACATGAAAACACGCACACGAATCACGAAGCCTCGACATGCGAACATTTTTTGCGATCTAGGACACACTCAGTGGAACAATAACTCTATAATTATTACGAAAGTGTACGTCACTCAAATTCAATAGCGTGAAGGTACATTGATACGGTTGTTTAGACGATTCATGGCTTGTCATACGGCGAGTTTAATTCATGGTCCGCGATCTTCACGCGAATCTATTGAGGTTTTATGTCCATTAATTATATGAATTTGTTATCTCCGGTTGATATACGTTCCATTCAATTTGAAGGTTTCGAGATCTCTAATACTAGTCGACCTTTGGTTTGTGTTTGTGGTATTTGTAGGTTTGGCTAAGTGCATTGCTTTTACCGTTCTGTCACTTAAGCTTAAATGAGCAGAGAGATAATGCCACAACGTGTTGAAATTACAAAAAAAAATATCCAAGAATAGATATTATGCAGAAACTTCTAATTGTTGCCACCTTTACGCTCGAAGCGATCGTATCAGCGAGCTTAGTCAACATGCCGTCGGTAATTCGTATGCAGCGCAAAGAACGCTGGATTTACACGCGCCGGTGTGAAATTAACAGTGTCATAAAGTGTGTGCACTCTTAACGCATAGTAATTACGGATCGGTATCGGTTCGCGATCTACGCGCCGGATTCACGCCCCGAGCTAGGCACACGTAACGTTACTGTATTACGTAACGTGTGGGCTTGGCTCGGGATGATTCACTGGCTGCACATTGGTTATTGTTGATTGAGGTTGTTTGCTTGAGAGTAATAGAGTATTTGACCAGTTTTGGTGACAAGACTTTGGAGAGCTTAGACTCTACAAACAATCAGATAATTTAGATCCATGTAAGAAAGTTAAAATCTTGTTGGTGCTATTCATTAATTTTAAACGAATTACGTAAATGACTCGCAATTAAGCTCTTGGAATAATTGCGGAAAGCACTGAAGTCACAGCAAAATCTTAAATTATAATCTGATTAACAGGAGGTCAAACGACGTGATCGATTTACCAATCGAACTATCTCACACGATGGTACACCAGTGTAATCAGTTAAGGCCGTGCATCGACTGCTATACGGACCCCATCAGTCTCGCGCAAGGTCCGAAGATAAGGAAATGGAAGGCAATTTCCCAACAGATGCGTTGCACGTTTAATCGGCTCGTAATTTTAATATGATAAATAAATGGGGATAAATTGCGCAGAATGCAAGCTGATGCGTCGGTATCGCTCATTGATGATGAGCGAATCTATCAATCGTAATGTTTTTGACAAGTGTGCGCATTAAGTTTTTAATATCCGTAAACATGAAATAAATTGCGCATCGATCAAAAGCGTTCAATGGGACATTTCTTCCGTTTTGTATAAAACATTAAAATTAAAATATAAATTCAATAATGGTCCTGCAGTATGTCAATTCACTTTTCAGCAAGATGTTTCTTAACTGAAGCGTCATGACTGCTTTTCGTTCAAAATTCTGACCTAATTCGTACTAGCACACAGATGCGTTCGAAATTCTTATACAAAGCTCGATGTATTCAAATATCCTGACAATGTTTTCTGTCACCCCTATGCTAGCGATAATGAATAATGAATGTACACGTAACTTCGAGAAGTCAGAGGTTCGTGCCCTGGTGGTGGGATTAACTCTGCGACCTCTGTCTCACCATCAGCTAGACTATCGGTGCTTCTAAAATGAAACATCTAATTAAACATTCATTACATATGGATATTTCTTTCTTTACAATTCTGTAGAAGAGATACCGAACGAATTTTACTTTATATAAAGTCTTGTCGTCTTGAAGCAAACTTTCTTGTCTCGAAAAGCGGACGCGACATTTCATTATGCGTTGTCAGTACATCGGATGTAATTAAAATATCATATGTGTTATTACTTGTCACAGGAAATTAAAAATCTCGCTCTTGTGTTCTCAATTATAGTGTAATTATCGTCAACGTATACACGCTCTCTATCGAAATGTACTGTTTTAGTTCATTGAATGTTTGATGGACAGTTTGCTTCAAGTTGTTTGATAAATTCGCCGTTTGTCTGTAATATTTCTGGAATTATATTATTCCTTTATTGTTACTAGTAACTTAATTCGTCTTTGTTTCAAAAGTATAGTCAGTCGACTAGAATTAAGTAATGAAATTGATTAGATTTCATATTTCTGATTGCTGTCCTTTTTCCATTTGTTGTTTATTTCACTGATTCCAAGTAATGAAATCCTAACTAATGTTGAAATTATAGCTTAGTAACGACTGCATTCATGAATAAAACCTTCTCCGATTTTAACTTTAAAACAAGTACAGTAATATTGTCTAATAAATATGTAAACTTGTTAACTTTTGTAACAGTTGTTCCGCCGTTATCATTCGACTCGTCAATTTCAACATTCAATTCAATAACCCCAGGTTTCCAACTGCTTTGCATAAACAATCGTTGAAATCGATATCAGAATCTTTCGCTCGTGGAAACGGACTGTCAGCTTGTCTGATTTCTGGATTACATTGCTGACGAACGCCCAGCGTGCCTTAATTGTGCACATTATTCGTTTTCATTCACTGGTCCAGCGTTGTTCCACTTGCTGGTTTGCGTAATTGTTTACATGCGTAATTGACGTTTGCCGATGATATAAACCCGTTTGGTGCCGTCTGGTGTAATCGAGGCGTCATCTTGACTGACGTTAAGTGCCGCTCGGAGCCGCTTGTTTGCCGCGTCAGTAGTATTTTGCTTCATTAAGCCCTAGATCTGACTACTTTTACGTTCGATAACGAACGATTAATAGTTTGGGGAAGTTTATTGTCTGTCTCTGCAACTAAGTTTCGTTTTGTAACAACTGACTGATTTGGAACAAGTTCTGGAAGTTCTGGAAACTAGTTCAAATATATATTCTAATTTAGAATCATTTTAGCGCTTTCGAAGTATCACTTTATGCAACCAGCGACTCTTCAGTTTCTATCAAGTGTTAGAAATCATGCAACTTTCCATTCTCGTATTGATTACTTCACATTTAAGTTTAAATAAGGTATAGAAATAATACAAAGTAAGGCACAAGTCATGCAAATACTTATTCCTTGGATATCGATTGCACGATTCCTACAGTCGGTCGAACGGGTCAGCGGCGTTCAACTCGGGGAAGAAAGTAAATTGGAAACCGTGACGTTTCTCGTGTTGGCGCGATTTGTACACGTCACTTCCATAGTTCCACTAACAAACCGACCTGATATAATGCTGTGAGAAAGCCCTACTTTATGCACGTTCCAATATACCATCCAGTGTTGGTCGGTTAGCATCGGTGGCGTCTTTAGTGGGCTAATTTACCACAGATAGCCGCTGTGATAGATGGCTTGACGCGGCGTGTGCGCCCGCGCCGACTCATGCCTCTCGGTCAGAGGTTAAACGCCCACTCTGAACACGATACCTTCTTTCTATTGATTTTGCAGCCGATCGCTATCATGACTTCACGAATATCTTTATATCTTGACGTTGTTTGAATAAGAAGTATATGTACACATTGGTGTAAATGTAGGTATGTACGTGGGTAAAAGTCGTAAAGGCAGCGCCACACGGTACAGATGCATGTTTCACAGCGGGCTCTAATGTCGGGCGAATGTCTGTACGTGGGAGTGGAAGTGCCCGTAATTTTCTTTATAGCTACATTATCTAATGACTGGCAGTATGCAAAAACTATATTTTAACATACACGATAAGATGAAAATTACGGTCGAACGGAGCTTTAAAAGTGGTTATATCATTTCCTTGGCAGCTGACACTGGCAGTGGGCGTCTAACTTAATGATCGGCCGATATTAACGCACCGCTCGATTCTTATTCATTACGTGTAATGATTTGACGAGTATCATCACGTTTCATGTTCAATATTCCGCTCGCCGCGACTAATTTCGATCGGAAGTATTAAACATTTTACTGCGAGTTGATTTACGATTGAGTTTGGCTTTTTTCAAGCGTCCCGATTTCCTTTTCGGTGCGAGCAATAAATTGGACAGCTTCAGTACTTGCGTCGGACCTTTCTCTGGTATCGTGGAGTTCGTTAAAAAGAGGTCGTAATTTTTGACTGTTTACAGTGTTGGTTTTTATTTCTGTTGAAAGTTTGTATAACGGCACTGGGAGTTCTGTTGTGAGCACTGGTTCTATTGTATCACCTATACTATACTATACCTGTGTACGGTGTCGTAGGAAATTGTCTACGACGAAATGAAACGATAAATTATGGTATGATGTCGACATTACTGCTGCTACCAATTTTAATGTGTGTACCAATGTAAGATTTACTGCCATGTTTGGTGTTACGAGACACAATTTGTATATTATTTACATCAACGTTTGAGTTATTTCTGTTATGAGTTAAGGACACAGTTTATGTCAAATGTTTAACAATGTTTAGTTTGTAATAATTTGAAAGTTAGTATCAATTAGTATTGCTCCTATTGCGCGCATTTCATTTGTGATATTAATTATTATAAATGAATATATGTCTCACTTAGAATCTTCAAACCTTTTGCACAGGGTTAAAAAAGGATCTCGAATTAAGAATCCAGCAATAGCAATCTGTCAAGACAACTTACAAAATCGTCGACCACAATATCCAACAAAACCTTCGGATCAACATAAAAATCACCACCTTTATAACGAATATCTAAATTTAAAATGCTAATCTAGAAAGTTTAATGCACTAAGTTGACCATTTGTAAAGTATCGGGGCCACCCCAGTTCGGCGCTATCTGAATGCACTACCTTTTATCTGGCTTCCTCATGCAAATGATTGCAAATGGCTGCTTTCGACAGCTATACAGCCGGTGCTTATGTGCTTGCGTTCGCCCTTTACAATTAAATATTTCACATTTCATTACTGTCAAAGACGCCGGTGTATCGTGGTTTAAACGGGTCGGTTATGTATTGCGAGGCTTACTAAGTTGCTATGCTGATACGGGCGGTCAAGTATTGATTTTGCTATTATTGTCGCAAGATGTACGATATGTTCCTATTAAAATATTACAATGTGGGTAGTTTATGGGTACTATTTTAAAAGCAAGTTACGGACTTGTTTATTGAAGTGGATGTGAATTTGCGATTTGTGTTCTCTTTCCTAATCAATTTTTTTACTTTTAATATTGATCTGCTGCAATTTGTTAATCTAAATTCTGTAAAAAAAAAAATATATTTTTGAAATACATTCTGATTAATAATACCATAGTACTACATGATCTCGACATTACAACACTGAAACTCAACACGTGCAAGTTGATCGATAATCTCCTAATTTCCCATAGAACACCGAAGTCCCAGTCGCACCATTACTCGTTTCGAAATGTGATAAATCTTTCTTTAGCGAAATGTGCAGGTACAGCGTGTTTTATCGCGGCCAGCTTTTTCTTATCTACCATTCGCCATTTCCAGCGTTTAGTGTTTGGCTCGAGCTGTAAGAGTT